>NC_049991.1:18688428-18692810 GCF_000003815.2 Branchiostoma floridae | reverse complement strand
AAAAAAAAATGCGAGACATCTAGCCTGCACCACACACACACACACAAGAGACACACACATGACACACACAGGTTAGACACACACACACACAGACACACACACAGACACACACAGATACACACACACACAGACACACAGGCACACACACAGACACACACAGACACACAGACAGACACAGACACACAGGCACACACACAGACACACATACACACACACAGACACACAGACACACAGAGACAAAGACACACAGACAGACACACAGACACACACACAGACACACAGACACACATATACACACACACACACACGCACACACACACACAAACACACACACACACACACACACTCAACTGTCAAACCGACAGGGACCGCCCTTCACCCGTCCTGTACTCAAGTCATGTTGACATTTTCAGTGTCTAATGCTATTCTAAATAAGGCCACAGAAAGTAAATTTTATGGATGACATCCTCTGTGGACTGCAAAAATAATGAGATGGGACGAAACAAGATGGGTACAAAAAATTACAAGATGGCAAATTTTCAAAACAGGCACCATAAAAGATGTAATAAGACTTAAAGTGGCAAAATATGGTATCAAAGCCAACAAGGCATTCATTCATGTATTCAAGAAGTGAACATGTGTAGCAAAAGTGACACTAGTGTGGTAGATTGGTATCACTAATCCTGTTGGCAACTACACTCATGACTTCCATATTGGTGCCACTCTATTAACAGCTATTCAGTAAGTTTCACTTCAGAATCTGCAACCACAGTCATGGCTACCTCTCTAGTGTCGATGGTACATACAATTATTAGGTTACAACAGTAAAACACTCTTTACCCATTTTGGTTTATCTGAACATCCCTGAAGAAGAAAAAATATCTTTTTTTTTTAAATCAGGCGAAAATTAATGAGCGCGCTGATGCCATCCATAAAATTTACTTGCTGTGGCCTTAGCAACATTTGAAGGGGTGTTCTCTAAAGATAAATGCTACAATTACAGAGATCCCTACGAACATTTAATCTACGGACTATGGGTGTGAGTCATTCTTCCCTGCCCCTCGCGTGCCACCATCACCGTTATTTTGGGCGAGTTGCCGCAAGGTAAGCGTTAATTGGCTACTTTGCATTGGAAAGAACCGACCGAGTGGTCGTAAAGCCAAGGGCACAACCCGCCGTACGTGCAACTACGTGATGTCTACGTGCCAAAACGTGGGCAATCTTTGGGGATCCGTAAGTGGTGAGTACCGCCTCCGTATGAACTCGTAGGGAATCTGACGGATTTTGGAGCACGCAGACACGCCGCAGAACTTTACGTGCAGGCAAAACTTTGTCTGCCATCGGGCTGTGGATTCGCCCCGTACGTGCCAGTACGGGCGACGCGCCTGCCCTGTACAGCCTGGACGTTTTCAGAAATACGTCACGGACGTGGCCTCCCGAAAAAAACGTACGGACAAATTGCACGTACAGCGGGTTGTGCCCCTAGCTTTTACAAAACAACCTTGCGCATGCAAGATGGTCACTTGGAATGACCATCTCGTATTGCAGAGGCGTCCCACTGCATAGGGGCGACCCAATATAACATGCACTGAACAGAGTGGCCAGCGCTAGCAACGATATTGTAGATGTTTTACTAATAGCTTTTGTATCACAGCTTTTTTCGTTACCCGCGTTTTTAATGCCTTGTTGTTTGACCAGGGCTAGCAATGTTCGTTGATGACATTTTACAGTTTGCTACCCGCCATTTTTAAATATTTCTGTTACCTCATTATGAAGAACTTTAATATGACATGACAATAGCTACGCCTGTGGCTGTACCACTAAGTAATGAAATTTGAAATATTAATGACAAAAATTGTATGCTATAATCCATGAAGATTAATCTTAAGACCATATAATCTTCATAATAATACCATACGATGATTGATACTAATGAAAACCATATCACACACGCAAGAGCAAAATTACTTTTGCCTTCAAGGCCTTAGACTGACATTTTCTGGGAAATAACTCAGAAGAAAAATTCTATTTTGAAAAAGCTACCTTCTAAGGCGGTGGTACATAAAATTATGAAAGCAATTCCTAGCTTTCGTCGTGTCTGATGTAAACTTACTGATCTGCGCATTATTTCAATTATCAGTTTAGGTCCATTTCATTTTATTACACTGACACTTTCATCAACTTTTCCTATCTTTTACCATGTTTCCAGTTTCCTCAGTATGCCCACCCCTTCTCCACCTTTGTCTGTAAATTGATAACCATCAACTTAAACAACAACACCTACCCACGTAACAAATAGCATCGCTATCGTTTGAAACGTTCTTGATACATTGTGCTCGCAACTATTCAAGAAAAATAGAAATAAAACTGTTTCCTACTTTCACAGCTGAGACCATCTTCCATTAGCATAAAGCCCAGACGGCATGAGCAAGTTCCGTAATTTCCGGGGAGTTCGTTCTTAATCTGGACACATCCAAAATTATCTGTTTCAGATAAAGAAACGCAAATTAGAAAAAAGTTATCAACTCCAGACCTACGACTTAAGGTGGTATATCACTGCACTTGGGACACCAGTGCGGCACTGCGGGGTTCGTTCACGGTGGCACTGTTTTGTTATTTTCGCCGATATTCTATAATTTTGGATATTGCGTAATACGTAAACGGTAAAAGTAGATAGAAGACAACAAAATGTAAGAAAATTCGTTCTTTATCTCTGAAGTTCGTTTAGTAATCTTTCGACCCCTGCAGTGCCGCACCGGTGCCCCAGGTACAGATACCACCTTTAGTTAAAGGCAACCTAAGCAATATTACAGCGTTCAAAATGGAAATATTCTGGATAAGGCAATCTGTATGATATTGACATCTACTGCACTGTATTCCAAAATTTACATCATTATTTCATCATTTGAGCGTTTAAAAACGGCCCAGAGACAAGTTGCACGCGGATATATCATTGGAACCCCCCAAAATTAGGCCTTGATCAGGAATCCTTGTGCAGCTTGTTTCTGCACCGTTTTCAACGGCTCAATTTATGAAATAATGATGTAAATGTGCTAAAATAGTGCATTAGATGTCAATATTGTACCGATTGCCTTATCCAGATTATTTTCACTTTCAACGATCTAATATTGCTTGGGTTGCCTTTGAATAAATCTGTGTATGGCTACCAGAGACTACAAAGAAGATAGTATCTTTCCTTGCTGCTGAAAGAGGCATCGTCTGTAGCACTGGCTTTCACTTCTTTACAAGCGCTGTATTTTCGTTGGTTTGAATAATTATATTTAGAGATGATATCTTTCCTTGGTGCTGAAAGAGACATCATTTGTGAGACTAACTTTTACATGCGCATATTGTTAGTTTTCGTTTTTAGTTATTTTTAGTTTTGAAACTACATGATTGCAAGATGTGTCTTCTCTGCAAATATTCCAAGAACGTTACAATTCAAAAATACGAGTTGAGTCAAAAATTAATGCCCTTGCTTTTACACGGCACGAAAAACGGTATTTAAGGATGCTGAAACCATGCGTAATGTTGACGTATTTTCCTCCTTTACGGCTCTATAGACCACTTATACGAGTACGTAAATATTGCCTTTAAGTTGTCTTTCTGTAGGTCCGTGTTAGTCCTTATTTTCCGGTTTTCCCGTTGTCTTTCAGCAGCTTAAAGATGTCGTAAATGATTTTTAAAACCCCCTTAAAACTTGTTTAAAGTTCACGTTTATTTGATCTAAAGCCTCTTTACGTCTCATATACAATTGCATTAAGTGGATTATAACGTGTGTTTTAGTGCCTTTTCAGCAGCTTAAAGTTGCCATAAATACTTATTAAAACGCCCTTAAGACATGTTTAAACTTCACGTTTATTTGATCTTAAGCCTCTTTACGTCTCATATACGTGTGCATTTAGAGGATTATAACGTGTGTTTAGGTGCCTTTTCAGCAGTTTAAAGTTGCCATAAATATCTATTAAAATGCCCTTAAGACATGTTTAAAATTCACGTATATTTGATCTAAAGCCTATTTACGTCTAATATACGTGTGCATTAAGTGGATTATAACGTGTGTTTAGGTGCCTTTTCAGCAGCTTAAATTTGCCATAAATACTTATCAAAACGCCCTTAAGACATGTTTAAACTTCACGTTTATTTGATCTAAAGCCTATTTACGTCTCATATACGTGTGCATTAAGAGGATTATAACGTGTTTAGGTGCCTTTTCAGTAGCTTAAATTCGCCAAAAATATCTATTAAAACGCACTTAAGACATGTTTAAACTTCACGTTTATTTGATCTAAAGCCTATTTACGTCTCATATACGTGTGAATTAAGAGGATTTAATGTGTCTATATTTTTCTTTTTAGCAGCTTAAAGTTGTCATAAATACG
>NC_049991.1:18664711-18688328 GCF_000003815.2 Branchiostoma floridae | reverse complement strand
TCGCTAAAAAGTGCGCGGATTCAAAGATTAAACATGTACGTTCAACAGAAATACGCAACATCGAAGAGAGTCCGCAAACATATGAGCTAAACGGGGGAGGTCTCCCCTAGTTCGCTTAAACTGCGCGGATTCAAAGATTAAACATGTCGTATGTTCAACAGAAATACGCAACATTTCCTATACGTCTTGACAACATTTAAGCTAAACGGGGGCGGTCTCCCCTAGTTCGCTTAAACTGCGCGGATTCAAAGATTAAACTTGTTGTATGTTTTACAGAAATACGCAACATTTCATATACGTCTTGACAATATATAATCTAAACGGGGGAGGTCTCCTCTAGTTCGCTTAAACTGCGCGGATTCAAAGAGTAAACTTGTTGTATGTTTTAGAAATACACAACATTTCATATACGTCTTGACAACATTTAAGCTAAACGGGGGTGGTCTCCCGAAGTTCGCTTAAACTGCGAGGATTCAAAGATTAAACTTGTTGTATGTTTTACAGAAATACGCAACATTTCATATACGTTTTGGCAGCATATAAGCTAAACGGGGGAGGTCTCCCCTAGTTCGCTTAAACTGCGCGGATTCAAAGATTAAACATGCCGTATGTTCAAAACAAATACGCAACATTTCATATACGTTTTGGCAACATATAAGCTAAACGGGGGAGGTCTCCCCTAGTTCGCTTAAACTGCGCGGATTCAAAGAATAAACATGTCGTATGTTCAAATGAAATACGCAACATTTCATATACGTCTTGGCAAATATATTAACGGGGGAGGTCTTCCCTTCTTTGCGTAAATGACGGTTCGTAATAAATTATATATATGGCATCCTTCGGTCAATATTGACCATGGTATACGCAACATTTTATATAACGTAAAATAGCGCATATAAGCTAACCGTGAGAGGTTCTCCCCTGTTCGAATTAAACCTTGCGCACAGAAAGTTTGAATACGTCAAATGTTTTCGGAATAGCTAAAAAACACAGAAGATTATTGTATTTGACTTTGTATTGTATTGTATTTGTATTTGCTGAGGTATAAACATAACATTTTGTACCAGATCAGAAAGCGCAATAATTTTCAGTTTTGACTGTAAATCTTGCCACTGTTATAAACAGATGACGCAATGTTTTATCTAACACCAGACAAAGGCTTATTACATTTGACTTAGCCGGTTAACATGTATTTCGTGACAGATCTAGAGAAACGGTATTTGTCCGTTTTGACAGAAAATATTTTTGAGACATTTAAGTTGACTTTTCGGCATACTAAAATACATGTAAAATTCACGTAAAGAAACACAACAGATTAAGTTAGATTTACAAACGCTGAAATCTTCTGTAAATACCAAATGTATGTTTCCGATGCCTTTGATAGATCTTAAAATCTGCTGAAATATTTCTCCGCCTTTAAGGGCTTTATACGTATCTCTAAAACTTTGCTTAAAAAGTTGTTTTCGTGCTGTGTTATAACAGGCTTGTCCAATGGGAGGCAAAAGTAATGTCATTCGTTTTATAAAAGGGTCATTTTTATTTGAATACGATGAAATTCGGCACAAAGGAAATTGGAGGGATCTTCTCAAGACTGAAACATCTCAATTTGTTGTTCAGAAAAAAAAACTTGTTATGAAATCGATAGCATCTTTCTCGCATTTTTCTCTTTTCTTCTTTCTTTTTCTATTATACCCTACTATAATGCAGAGTGCTAGTAAACAGGAGGATATACTTACCTCCGAAGCCTTTGCACACGGTGTACACGATCCTGTCTCCGGTCCCATCGGAGGAAAATGCTTCCACCGTGCTGTCCAGACTAAAACGACTCTTGTATATCCCACGTTGACAGTTTTGGACGGAACACTTGTTAAAGCCAAAACTTCTCCCTTCCGTGGCCCCGGTTGAGAAGGCCAGGTTCGCCACCTCAGCTACATTCACGCGCGCGGGGCAGCTGAGCACGTTGTTGATGTAGGGGTCCGAGTTGTACTCGGAGACGCACCTGGAAACATGTTTGATTACATGCAGTTAGTGTTGTTTACATGAAGACAGGATTTTAGAACGCAAATGGACGTCGTATACTCCAACAAACATAATCCCTTGTGGAAAAATGCACCATTGTTTTGAATATCGCCCATCCATACGTTTTCACAGATAATTAGGTCCAGGTTCCGGACCTAGATCTGATCCTCTGGACCGTACCTGGACCTGAATTTTCTGTACCGGTACCCTCCCCTAGCTGTTCTACATGCCGCAGCACGTACCGGATTTTGCCAGCGTTGCTCATGACCCCGCCCTCCACTGCGCTCCTCTCTCCACAGCCCGTCGGACTCAGTCCGTAGTCCATACAGAGGCTCTGGTAGTCCCTGCACCAGTTCTCAGTGGCAGACAGGCCGTCAGCCGGCAGCTTTGCCTCGATGACAAAGAAGTCGACTCCTTTATACTGCTGGTTTGCAGTACGGAGGACCTCAAAGCCGTGTCCTGGGGGAAAATATAACGTTTGAAACCGTATATATAAAACATCTTATATCTTCTTCAGTCAGAACGTCAAGATGGAACCCTACATGCTGAAAAGGTTGCGGAAACAGGCAGCGGACAACGCTCGATGAAATGGGGTGTACAAGAACATTAATGAGGACACACTGATTTGGTGTACCAGTGACAGTTTTTGACAAATGAGATTTTTACATTTGCAACTATGACCAGTATATATCATTATTATTACCAGTATTACATGAAATGAAATACATTGTACACTGCCATGGGATTCATTCTAGAACTGCAGTGTCGTCCTACATTTCGCATCACGCAAAGGCCTGTAAACCACAGATATTGTCCCAGCTTTACAAAGGTCCCCTATCCCCGTCTTGTAGGCCTACCACAGGAATAATCACTGAAATCTTTCGCACCATTTTCCAGGACTACAGTTAGGGTTAAAAGTTTACAGGACAACATCCTGCCCATGCGTGTAGCGCCAAAAGATCGGCAGGAACATTCAGAATAACGAATAGATAATTTTATTACGCAATCTTTACCCTCTTAACCACTCTATGACAAATATTTCAATCTCTGAATAATGATTGAAGATTGAATAAAGATTGAAGAAATTCTCTGGTACAGGATCGACTGGAAAAGTCTATTGATAATAACAGAGAGTCAGTTCAATCTCCAAGTAGAGGTCTGTTTTCACGTGTTTCAGGCGTTTTGGGTGGGTATTACACTGCAGCATAGATTGATGTCAATGCTTACGGCCTAACGCCGCCATCATCTTTAACCGTCAGTTTTTTATACAGCCAAGGACACTATATCCGTGATAGAGCAAACTCTTCTATACCCTAATCAGCATGTTTAATCCCACGCCTTAGAATTCAGGGATATCAAGGTTGCAATATTGATGATGGCGGCCACAGGTTACAATGAAAAGGATTACTTTAAGTGGTTCCTGCTAATTTTCCTGGGAGGAGCACCTCGACTATACTCACGCAACATCTAATTTGGTCACACCCTCACATTCTTAGAGGGATATTTTCAAGGTGTGAGCTATTTTGAATGAACCTTTTTTCTCAATTTCGGAAAAAAATTCTAACGCCATACAATATAAAAGTAGTTAAAATATTAAGTAACATATTTTGTCTCTTAGTTCAAAACCAAAATTCTGGTGCGCTTGCTATGTTGTATGGTAACAGGCATATCATCAGGATGGCACATACGGATACCTCTAGCTCACATCCAAAGTATGTCTTATTTTGCATCGGCAGGACCAAGCATAAGCCAACATCCGATTTCTTTATTCTTTTTCTATTTGTTTTTGGACAGACAAGGACAATGTGGCACTGCACTCAAGTTAGTAACTTATATTAACAGTGCCAAATACACAGTACAGACAGAAGGTAAAGGTACTATTTCCTTTTACCCCCCAACCAAAGTCAGGTACCCATTTTACACCAGCTGGGTGAAGTGAGGAAGGTCGTGTAAAGTGCCTTTTCGAAGGGCACAACATCGGGGAATGGCGGGTGTCGAACTCGGGATCTATGGATTCCGAGCCGAAAGCTCTACGAGTTACGCGGCTTTACGCCACACACGACGCCTATTTATTTGAGGTACACACTATACATATGTTAAGGTGTGGTCACACAAGCGTATATATTCAAGTCCATTTGAGGTGCGTATGAAGCTCTTAGTCTCTAGCAGCCTCCACAGGTGGCGGGGAAAATAGTACAAATTGGACAAATATAGATACATAACATGCCAGATGAGTTAGCTGACCGAGAAGTATGGTTAGCGACCCAGCTAACTCGTCCGATATGTTACCGTTTGTCCAATTTCTATTATTTTTACAACGACCTGTGGAGCCTGGTGGAGGCAAATACTCCCATGCGCGCCTCATACGGACTTAAATATATACGCAGGTGTGACCCCACCTTTAGACTGAACGCCCTATTCTTAACATTCACCGACAATAAGAAAACAATTCTCCTTCTAACTTCACAAAACCGACACATAATAGAAAAGGGGGGGGGGGTGTTTCGTCTTCCACTGTCTTCGAAAAAGGAGTCGAACCCAATAGCCCAGGACCTAGAGTTAGCTTTTACTAGTTTTAGACTAGAGTAGACACCTTTGATATTGTTTTTACCTTGTCTGAATTCATGTCACCTGCAATTAGCCCACGGGCAAGAATTTCCAATAAACTTTTATTTATTAAATAGCAAGAAACGCCAGGTATGTCTGGTAATGTTTACCAAAAAGCAAAAATTACCAGACTAATCAATAAAGATTACTGGTACTTGTAAATTATCTAACCTTCTACACGCCCGGCGATGATGAGACATGAACAGGTGATCACAACGACACGAAACAGACGCAAATCGGACATTTTCCTGGGTTTCCTTCCGTTGGAATTCATCCGCAAATGTGCACAACAAAACCATCCCCTCCCCGACGGCGGGGGAGGCGCTCGGTTTGTCTTCCTGTAGACTGTTTACTTCTAGAGTGTGGCTGTTCCGACAATTTATACAGAAAAAAAGTTCCGAAAATAACACAAAGTCTTGATCAGCTTCTGTCCGATTGAACCTAACAGAAGTCGATCGTCGTCCTTCAGTTGGAATTCATCCAAAAATGTGCACGTACATCCACTCCACCCCCACCCCCCGACGGCGGGGGAGGCGCTCGGTTTGCCTTGTTGTAGACTGTTTACTTCTAGAGTGTGGCTGTACCGACAATTTATACAGAAAAAAAAGTTCCGAAAATAACACAAAGTCTTGATCAGCTTCTGTCCGATTGAACCTAACAGAGGTCGATCGTCGTCCTTCTGTTGGAATTCATCCAAAAATGTGCACGTACATCCACTCCACCCCCACCCCCCGACGGCGGGGGAGGCGCTCGGTTTGTCTTCCTGTAGACTTTTTACTTCTAGAGTGTGGCTGTACCGACAATTTAGACAGAAAAAAGTTTCGAAAAGAACACAAAGTCTTGATCAGCTTCTGTCCGATTGAACCTAACAGAAGCCGATCGTCGTCCTTCTGTTGGAATTCATCCAAAAATGTGCACGTACATCCACTCCACCCCCACCCCCCGACGGCGGGGGAGGCGCTCGGTTTGTCTTCCTGTAGACTGTTTACTTCTGGAGTGTGGCTGTACCGACAATTTAAACAGAAAAAAAGTTTCGCAAAGAACACAAAGTCTTGATCAGCTTCCGTCCGATTGAAGCTAACAGAAGTCGATCGTCGTTCTTCTGTTGGAATTCATCCAAAAATGTGCAGTTACATCCACTCCACCCCCACCCCACGACGGCGGGGGAGGCGCTCGGTTTGTCTTCCTGTAGACTGTTTACTTCTGGAGTGTGGCGGTGCCGACAATTTATACAGAAAAAAGTTTCGCAAAGAACACAAAGTCTTGATCAGCTTCTGTCCGATTGAACCTAACAGAAGCCGATCGTCGTGCGACCAACAGTTTCCTTTAGAAAAACGGCACCACTAGTGTCTCCACTACATCTTCGGAACTGCTCGGGTATCACAGACTGCTAGACCTCTTATAACGCATTAGAGTGTAATCAAATTATATTTGTCCTTGTAGGGCGAAACCATTGCAGCAATAACGGGTACGAGACATTTTTAGAAGAGGTGAGTCATCGACTTTCCGTCAATCAAACATTTCTGCTAAAAAAGATGTTAACTTTGTACCTTTATTTTAACCTCAATCCTTCTTCTAAACGCATTACGACCCCTAAACCCTTTTTACTTTAAAATCATTTTTACATAAGCCCCCCCCCCCATGTAATAGTAAAGTGGCCTGACTGTTCCTTTGAGTCGTACGTTGGCAAACAAACTGACAACATCGCTGTTACCTAGCAACGACAATTTGTTTACTTCCCCTCATTGCATGTGTTTTCTTGATACTTATTTAGTGACTGCAATGGAGTAACTATGAAACATAGACTCAAATTTACACTGTAGACTACCCCCCACCCCCACCCTCATTTTGCAAGTTTTTCCTACAGCCAAGGACAGTATATTCATTATAATGTCCTTGGTAAAGCTAACTCCTCTAACTCCAGTTAATCCTACACCTTAGAAAGCAGGGATAAAGTTTAAAATATTCATGACATAGGTATAGGTAACAATGAAGCGATTTCTTTAAGTGCTCTCGGCTAATTTTCGTCGTTGTACAAATTGCATTGTTATTAGTGTGTTTTGCATTGTTGTTAGTGTGTCTGCGTGCTTGATATATATACATGTGACAATCCCTGCATGGCAGATATAGGAAAATATATCAAAGAGGGTTTGGATATTAGAAACCCCTCCACTGATTGTAAAAGCTTCCAATGATTGCAAGAAGCTTATCCCATACTAAAACTCCTGTATTAGTTTGTTAAGCTATAGAACTGTAGTTATGTAGATGCCATACTTTGTACCTCGTACAATTGTTGTGCAATAAAGTTATCTATATTTTCAAACAAGGACTGTTGATCATCGCCCATCACATCTCCTTCCCTCTCTCAAACCTCACTCTATTCCGCTATATATCGCTCTCTCCATCCGTTTCCCTATCTTCATACATCTTTCCACCATCTCTCTCTCTCTCTCCTTCCTTCTCAAATCTTATCTTTATCTCTCTCAATCGTTCTCTCTTTACTACTCTCATCTTTCTCTCTCCGGCCCTCTCTATCTATCTAAGGCCTAAGTCACATGTCCAAACCGGGCCCCGGTCGGGCAGCTTTCCGGAACGAAAAATATGATGTTTAAGACGCCGAACTACACAAGACGTAAAGAGAATAGCTGTGAGCATTATCTGTGTATATCTTTACGTAAACATTTTTATTTTTCGTTTCCACGAACAGCCCGGTTGGGCCCCGGGTTGGAAATATTGACGTTAGCCTAACGAATTGACATTTACCACATAGGTAAAGGCACATTTCTTCTCTTGAGACAGAAATATACATTAATATGTTGGTCATAGTTTTGCTTTACTCCTTAAAAAAACAAGACTACTTCCATCACTTTCTGACCCACCCCAATATATTCTATTTCTCTTGTATCATTGTCCCATCTTCCTTGGCATCGAATGTTGTAGGTTGTTTCGGTATTTATATTTCGGTACGACCGATCAAACACGAATAACATCGCACTGAGTATTCTGTTTTACTTCAACACCCGCCATAGGCCGTTGTCATGACAACGATTGATAACAACACAGGCTGGAAAAGGTCGACGTCTATTCAGGTGCGTGCGTGGTTTCCTATGTTAACGTTACATGTACATCATGAAATACTCAAGCGTATATGTATACAGTCTGTGCTGGTCGTTCATTTGATTGGTCCTTTTGTTCGGTAAGTCCGTTCCCTAATTCCCTTTGTAGAAATTCTGGTGGTCGTTGAATGGGGCCCGAATTTAATTAAGTTAACTGATGTATCAAGGACATTATATGATGTCATTGGATGTATGTAATGCATGCCGAAGCAGGTGCTGCAATATAAATGAACATGGCAAATGTAGACCTCTTGGCTGACAACACTCCTTGGCCAGTTTGGTTCTATCTTATGCCATTGTAGGATCTGCTTGGAGATTAAGAATAACCCAGAACTGTAGGAAGATTGCTGCCAAAACGGAGCAGACGCTGTCTTGGATTGTTGACCAGGTAAAGAACGGAAGTATGCATCGAGCGTTTCTCATACAATCCGGTAGGTAGCGTCATGTACCGTGCAATGACACATCTGAATTTGTGATGCTGAAAAATGTGATTCTTGTGAAAACATGTCAAAACGTGTAACATACGTCATAAATAATATATCTTACTCCATTCGCTGAACACACAGCATTACATGAACTGGTTCCTCGGCTCCAGGGCCTACACAGACCAGCTCCTCGGCTCCAGGGCCGACACAGACCAGCTCCTCGGCTCCAGGGCCGACACAGACCAGCTCCTCGGCTCCAGGGCCGGCACAAGGGAATTTTGAACATAATATCGATTTATTGTGGTCTAAATAATGAAGTGGGGGCAAGCCACAAATTTCATTTATACGTTTGTGGTCTTTTTTCTTCATACCTTTTTCACTTATTTTTCATAAGAACGAAAATGGCAAGGAAATCGGGATCAGATATGACACTACACTTGGTGTGAGGTTTTCATGAGTAAGGTTATTGTTCTCATTATTGACTTCAGGAGTGTGATAAATAGGAAGGAGAGAGAGAGAAAGACAGAGCCGAGGTGAAGAAAGGGATGGAGAGAAAGACAGAGGGATGTACAAAAATAGACAGGAAGAGTGAGTGTTGTCAGTAGAGGGATGTAAAGAAGAATAAAGACAGGGATGGAGGGGACAGATAGATGGAAGAAGGGAGAAGTGAAGAACTAAGTAGAAAGATCAAGAGCTGCATAATTGGGAGAATGGGAACGTCGTTGGTGGAGAGACTTGTGGACATGGAGACGAAGAATGGATGGGGAGCGATTGATGTAGAGAGAGTAAGGTATAATATATGGATGGATCGGATGTGGATTTAGTTGCAAATGCGAGGATATTCTCCGACTGTACCAGTCTCCAATATTATAGACCGGGTCATGTACTACTCTTCAAGCAGAGGTTAGACCGTGTGACATCAAGAGAGAGTACAAAATAGAAAGTCCGATAAAAACGACTAAAAAAACGTCAGAAAATAGCTGGAGCCTAACCTCTGCTTGGAGAGTAATCATCTCTAATCTATGGCAGTCTTAAAACATTCTTGGGACTGTCCGTCCTCATTAATATTTAAGATGTCATCACTTAGCGGCCGACCAACAGATATTATTTTGTCACACGTGTTTCTTTGTGTTTTTTTTTTTCAAATTTCCTCCGAGCAGATGTTGGGGTGAGATCGTAACGTGTCAGAAGGCTTCCAGCCTACAACCTATGCTTAACAACTTTCGTAGATGAAAAGTCCACTTCCGAAGTCGACTGATTAGCCAGAGTGAAAGGCTTTTCAGTCTTTTACATATACATGTAGATATATGTATACTGTTTGGTAAATATATCAATAAAGTGAATTTATTTACTGAAGGTAGAATTACCTTGCTATTGCTGTAATTTATTGTTTCCATTTGTTGACCGAATAATGTAGTATTTTTTAAAACTCCCTCTTGGTTGTCCATCGTGCTCGATGATGACTTCTGCGTACCCTCCTTTCTAACGAAGATATTGAGAAACACACAAACAACTAAATATTTACATGGCAGAACCGTATGCTCACCCAGGAAATTAGCAGGAATCACTTAAAGTAATCCCTTCTTTGTTACTTGTTCTTTGTTGGCCGTGCCCGTCATTAATATTTCAAGCTTCATACCTTTGAACTCTAAGCTGTGGGCTTACATTTACGTGCAGGCGAGTAGGGTGTACGAAAAACATGTAAACAAAGTAACAACCAGCAGTATGGGTAAATATTGATAAATTGTACATTTTGGTTTCATAATTTCTCGATTGCAGTCAATAAAGTAGTTGCAAGAAAGAATACATGTAATAAGGAGACAGGCAAGGAAACAAGTTACCGTTGCTAGGTAACCACTGCGCCTTTTGTCCGTTTGTTTGCCAACTGTTGACTCAGAGCAACAGTTGGGCCACTTTATTTGTGCAACAACGCGGGGAGGTCTGATGTGACAGCAATTTCGAAGTATACAGATTGGGTGCATTATGCGCGTCAACGCCTGTCGCATATGCGCTTGTGTAAAATACCTATTTTGTAGCATAAGTAGTAAAAAGCATAAAGTTGCGGCAGTGTCAGTGAGTCTCTGCTCTCGTCTACTTTGAAAATGTTTCTTACCCATTGTTCAAATGGTTTCATCCCCCCAGATACATGTTTATTTTAACATGTATTACAAGTTGTATATCCACTTAGAAGCCTTGTAGTCATGATCGATGACATCCGAGCTGTCCCGTAGATGTAGTGGTGACTTTTTCTGTTGTTGAGAAAACTGTTGGTCGCACGACGATCGGCTTCTATTAGTCAATCGGACAGACGCTGATCACGACTTTGTATTCGTTTAGAACCTTTTTCCTGTGTAATGGTACAGCTATACTTGAGAAGTGAACAGTCGGTACAGCCATACTTCAGAAGTGAACAGTCGGTACAGCCATACTTGAGAAGGGAAAAGTCGGAACAGCCATTCGTGAGAAGTAAACAGTCGGCATAGCCACACTTCAGAAGTGACTTGAATTCGAACGGTCGGTCCAGCCATACTTGAGAAGTGAACAGTCGGTATAGTCATACTTGAAAAGTCAACAGTTGGTACACCAATACTTGAAAAGTCAACGGTCGAAACAGCCATACTTGAGAAGTGAACAGTCGGTACAGCCATTCTGCAGAAGTGAACAGTCGGTACAGCCATACTTGAGAAGTGAACAGTCGGTACAGCCATACTTGAGAAATGAACAGTCGGTACAGCCATACTTGAGGAGTGAACAGTCTACAGCCATACTTGAGAAGTGAACAGTCGGTACAGCCATACTTCAGAAGTGAACAGTCGGTACAGCAATACTTGAGAACTGAACGGTTGGTACAGCCATACTTGAGAAGTGAACAGTCGGTACAGCCATACTTGAGAAGTGAACAGTCTACCGTCAGACAAGCGGTGCCTCCCCTCCGTCGGGGAGGGCGTGTTGTGCGCTTTTTCATATTTCTTCTGGAGTAGTTCAAACGGAATGAAGCCCAGAACAATGTCCGCCTTGCGTCTGTTCTGTACCGTTGTGATCGCATCTTCATGTCAAATACTAAGTCTCTACATCACCACCAGCCTTGGACAAGGTAAGATAACTTTTGCAATAACCGCGTGCAAAAAACATAAGGTAAGATATCTTTTGCAATAACCGCGTGCAAAAACATGCATCGTATTATATAGTTAATCATGACACAGACAGACCATGTTAGGTAGACAAATACTTCTCCATTCTATGTGATTTTCCGTATAGGTTTTCGCATAACTGAATGTATCTGTGTGTGATATTCGTGGTCAGCAGTTTATTTTTGGCCGATATATTAGACATTTGTTAGCGTCAAATATTATTACCAAGGCCGATCTTATGTTAGCCTTGTGATCGGTTATGCCAGGCAAACTGTGGCCAATTTTGTTAAGTGTTGCTTCAACTTGAGTAGCTGCCAGGGTAGGTACCAACGTGAGAATTTTCCTGTTGTCATCGTACAACGTAAGGTAGCTCGAGACGGGGCGAAACTCCCTTCCACAGCAAACTCCCTTCCTCGGCAAACTCCCTTTCCTGGGTATAAGAGAACTTAGCCAACGTTGAGCATCGCGAACCCCCGCTCCCAAATAAAAACCAGCCGCGTTCAAAGAGTAACGTTACATCTTTTCTAAGGCCACGGGGAAGTGGATTTTTAGCCTGAGTACCATCCTCCGTAATGACCGCTGGCTCAATACTTTCGTTAGCAAGCGAAAGTATTGAGCCAGCGGTCACTACGGAGGATGGTACTCAGGCTAGAAATGGATTGTTGTCCTCTCTGTCTAGCATGGTATTAGAAGGCAGAGTCCAGCCCTCTTCTTTCACCGCCCTTTTCCTGCCCAACATGCAGAATTCAGGCATTGCTTTTTTACACATGGATTTTTCACACAAAGTTTCTATACCAAGGGCACAAGATCGGTAGCATGACACGATTTGAACCCAGGACCTCTAGTTTCTGGACCAAACACGCTGCAGTGTCGCAGCATACACGCTCCCCCGCAAAATGTACACATCAACAACGGATCAGAACTGTTTTAACTCGAAGGGTATGTTTGCAAACAAATCCTCATTATAGAGCTTTTTTATAAGCCCTTGACGGTTACACATACGCCATCGGCTAAAATGTTGGTAGATTAATAAATTCATGGAAAATAAAATAAAAAATGTAACGAATCTCAATAAGTAAGAAAAACAGATAAACTACTAATTTTTCTAGAGATCTCCAAAGACTGCGTCCATTTATTATCAACTGTTATAAAGTTAAAGACAATTGCAACGTAAGGAGTGAGCATACGGAGGAAACTGGAGACATGGAAGAAGATAACAAATGTAATAAAAATAAACGGACGCAAACTGTTAAACTGAAATATTGCGCCGATCACCAAGTTTAAATTAGAGACGACAGAAGCGAGGAATAACTCATATTTTGATGTACCACCACCATATAAGCTTAGAATTTAGCTTTTGCAAAATATAATTTTTTCATTAGTTCTTTCCCCGAAAATATTCACTCTGAGGCCGTGATGGCTAGACTAATGTTGAAGTTGCGTATGCTCGTATGTGACATGGTTTGCCATCAGCAGCAAATTGATCATATGCTTTCAAGATTAATATTCAAGGATTATAACATACAATTGTCGCCATAAATATTTCAAATTTCATTACTTATCGGTGCAACCACAGACAAAGATATTGTCTTGTCATAAATTCACCATAATGACAAAGCAGAAATATTTCAAAATGGCGGGTAAATTTTTTTTAGATTTCATCAATGGTTGTTGCTAGCGCTGGCGCTTGGCCAAACTGTTCAGTGTTCCAGCAAGTAGACAATGAAAAAAGCGTGTAGCCCGAAAGCTTTAAAAAGCATTGTAGAAAAGCTGTAAAATATCTAAAACATTGTCCCTAGCGCTAACATTTTAAGGGCCCTTGCATGGCTTGTTTACAGGTATCGTCTCGACCATTCAATGCGTTGTCTCGATTTGCAGAAGTCAAGATGTCAAGAGTTTTTTTGTTTGGGCAATTTCCGCACTTAAAGTCGCATTGATGTATTACTTCGAGGGGGCACTAAAAGAGAGATCCGAGCCAAAAAATAAACGGCTGCATGGGCGCGTGTTTTTAGTGGTGAGAAACTCCCCTTTAGCTAGCCGAACTGATCTCAAAGGTTAGATTGGTGAAAGCTTGTTAATACCTGAAGAATTTATCTAGTAAAGTCTTGCAGCCGCCCGCTAGGCCGGGGGTACACAGTCCTGGGTTCTGAGTGGTGCGGTTGTACACTAACAGCAAAAAAGTGCCTTTATTTTGCGGGGATTGACTAATTGTAGTTTGTAATGCTATAAACAACAAACGTATGGGTTCTTGACAATGACAATTTTCCCATTATATACATGTAGATTGAATGTGCTCAAGATAGAATAAAAAATCTGCTGACACTTCCTGTACCTTTATATGAACGCGCCCATGAAAGACACGAATCATAACATAGAAGTCTGTGGGAAGAAAAAAAAAAAACAACGTAACAACTCATGAATGAGACCTTACCGCTAGGTTAGAACCTTCCTTCAACAATAACTTAGTTTTACTTGGGCAAGCGCTTGCGTGGTGCATGTGTGTCCAATTCAATCGATTTCATCTACTTTTTCATCGATCACAAATTTAGCCGGGAAGAAGGGATCCGCTCTCAAACGACATTCAGTTGTTTTTTTTTTTTGCGAGGTTAACGCCCACTTGGTCGGTTCTTTCAAATGAAAAGTAGCCAATTAACGCTTATCGAAGCTTTCCACGAAATCTTCTTCCGGTAGCGACGTAGAACGGGGGTCCCGTGCTCGAGGAGGTGCCTCGACCACGTTAAACAGCCTCGTTATTCGTAATTTGGGTACCTACTGGCTGGCAAAATACACCGGTGATTATTATTATTATTATTATTATTATCATCTGGCGGCAACACGCCCAAAATGACGGTGATGGTGGCACGCGATGGGCAGGGAGAAATGTCTCACACCCATTGTCCGTCGATTAAATGTTCGTGGGGCTCTCTTTAGTTGCAGCACGTGTTTTTTGGGGGGAACGCCCCTTCACTAAATGTTGGTTATCTAGAATAGCATATTTCAACACACTTCAAATGTTATCACTATCAACGCGACTTGAGTACAGGACGGGTGAAGGGTGGTGCGATACTTCTAAAATTCCCCCGTTGGTTCGACGTGTGTTTGTGTGTCAAATTGACAACAGAATAGAAAGGATAGAGGGATTATTTTGATATTTGGCATTTGTGTTGACCTTGAAAAATTGATTAGATTCTGTCCGGCTCTTTGGTGGCAATCCAGGACTGACGTTAGAGTTGCGTTGCGCAGAAGATGACACAGATGCCACTTGAAGGCGCCCAGAGCAATTTGTATTCTGGATGAGACAATCGGTACAATATTTTTTTTTTTTTTTTTTATTTACTTAGAGGTCACCGCAAAACAAGGCTCATGGAGCCACTCAAGCGTTTTGGGTTACATTACTGAATTGTGAAGAGAGATGTTTGTTTACCCTTAATTTAAACAGTTTCAGGCTGTACCCTGTGGGGAAGCAAGTCCGTGGAAGCTTATTCCATAGCGATGTTGTTCTAGGAAAAAAGCTCTGAGCGTGGAACTTCCTCCTGTTAGGTGGATTGTGGAGGAAAAAAGGATGATTTGTTTCCGTGGAAGTGGCTAAACGGGTTCTATTGACACTTACTTCACCATACTAGCACATTTGTATCATTATTTCGTACTTTCAGCGTTTAAAGTCAAGTCAAAGTTCCTTCCCAAGCCTGATGGCGCATAGTAGTCTCCAAGCAGACCCTACGGTGCCTTAGAAATAGTATCAAAGCTGGCAAAGGAGTAAATTAGCCGGCCAAAGGGAGATAGCCGGCTAAGGGAGTCAAACGGGCACCTGGTGCCTTGCCAGCTTTGATACTACACAAAATGTATTTCTATTAAAGGCACCGTAGGGTCTGCTTGGAGACTTGGTGCATAGGGCAGCGCCCATTTCCGTTTCAGTAGTCCTGGGCCACACAACGCAATCACTACAGCAGGGGGCTAGTCCACTGGTAGTGGTGTGTATTCAACTTCGGCCTTCCTGTCGGTACTTTTCGGAGATTTTCGAACGCGTGAGGTCACCAAGCGAATTGAACCTGATTATCCCGTTCGCAACTTCGAAACCTGATTCGAACAAGTGACTATCTCCGAACGTGTCCTGTGACTCAAGTTACGATCTGCGGAAGTGTTCTGGACTCATCGGTCATGTTCGCGTGCGTTCCGCACGTGCAGCGCTTGGATTTTCAATAATTTCTCACCACCCAACGACGTCTCAACTTTGCTCAATGAAGATCGATATGCAATACGAGCAATCGCTGTTATTGTTTACATCCGGGGTATTCGGCGCACGAGCGCTGACTGGTAGGCAAAAAGCGTTAGGAGATCAGATTACTAATTAGCATACCGGCGCGGAAGCAGATCGTACTGTTTACGCGAATTTGCGCATTTTCAGCCACGTTTTTATCGCATCCATGGGATTTTTTCAGATTTTGTACTTTTTTCACTACTTCTTAGTCTTTTTTTTTTTTTTTTCTTGTGTAATATTTTGGGAGAAAATGACCCTTGCCCTCTTCACTTCCGTCATGTGTTTCCGGTTGTTTTGATTTTCCCGCCGTACGGGCTTTCTGTCATCCGTTCCGGGCTGTTATATTTCTGTTCCTAATGTGGTTTAATTAATACGTTTAATCAATATGAGTTCTTCAAACAGCTACATTAGCTCTTTGGAGCCTAATGACCGAACCAGGTATTTTGAGAAATTAATGGGAAGTGTCGAAGACGCCGGCGATAGTTCAAACCCGGAAGTGACTGGTTCGGCGGTGACTGGTGACGGTGTACGCCTACCTGACCCATACAGTCTGACAGGTGAGGATCATGTGTACATGTGTTTCTAGATTTTGATAAGGTAGATTTTTGTGTCAGATAAAGGTTACAAAAACATGAGTACGTGTAAATGTGTTTGTTGCTAATCTCTAGAAATTCTGGCTACGTAACGTTATGTTTATTATCATTTGTATGTTATACAGGTTGGAAGGATGATTTGAGCCTCTGGCCAGATACGGACTATGGGTGCATCTACACCTACCTAATCGAGGCTCCAGGTCCGTTTAACGGAGAAGCCATGAAAGCCTATAAATCCCTGGAGGCGTACAATCTCTTTATAAGTGGCCATGTGAGGGAGTGCAGGTACCACCCTATTGGAAAAAATGTGAAGGTCTGCTTCCTTAAGGCCAAGGTTGTGCCAGGTGGGTGTTGGAGTGCATTGGAACAATATTTCTACTTACACGTACCTGTAGTGAGAACTCTTGAAGATGAAGAATGAGATGCGTGATTAGTATTTAACTGTCAGATACGTTTTTATATTTACTGTATTATCTTTTTTTTCTGTTACATTTGTGTTTCAGGACAGAGAGTAACAGAGACTCCTCACAACCCATGGGTGTGTTTGACCAAAAAAGAGGGTTATGTCATGGCAGCTCACTGCACTTGTATGGCAGGGTAGGTAATATAACTGCATTGACCATCATATCCAAAAAGTCACATTTTTATCTAACAGTGTTCTCGTCAGATGAGGTCCATGGCAAGAAACAGTTTTAGAAATAATGAAAGTCAAACTAGTACTCACCTGTAAATGTTCCTCCGTATATTTCCAGGGAGGAGCGACCATGCAGTTTGTATGTGGCAAGATAACTGTCTTAATTTTTTTCCTTGGTTCATGTTCTTGTGCTTGATGGTTTCCAGTTGTATTTGTACCTGTTGCAAATGCATTTCTTCTTGTTGATGTTCTTGTTGCAGGTTTTACTTGTTGATGTGTTTCGTTTTCTAGGTAATTTGGAGTTATCAACAGTTCCTGAGAGTGAGTAAACTAACACATATCATCATGTAGATGTAGATAATGCTAAAAGAAATGTGTATATAGTAGAAATATTCAAATATCACAGAGACTTCCATAATGAGAAGATAAGGCAAATCTTTCATTGTACTGTGAAGCTGGCCAACTTATCCGTTCCTTTTACCATTAACTCTAAAATTGCTCCTGACTATAGTACCTATAATGTATACTCATTTTTTGTTATATTTCAATGTAGATTGGGAGAGGTCTGCAGCCTCTGTTCGCAGCCAGCTGTTCGCAGTGGAGGCCTCCAGGTCTCTTCAGGAAAAACGGACGTCATGCACCAGCAGAAAGGCCGTGTGGAACAAATATTACAAAGATAAGGTCTGTTCATATTTGGGCATTATAATTGAGTAGAATTTTTTTCAATGTCTACAATTTTTTGCCTAAGTAGACTGTTATAACTTACATTAATGAATGGATTTCTTTGCTTCTACAAAATCATGTGGCATTTACATGTATCCAATTCACAATATATAGCACTACACTATAGATTTACAGCAATATAGTACCGTATATTCTCGAATAAAGTACGCACCCCAATTAAAGTACGCACCCCTGATTTTGGACAAGTCTTAGACAGATCTTTGAGACTGAAAGGTAAAATGGAAAAACTCAAATAAAGTACGCACCCCTTCTCCACCAATTTTGAACAGACCTTTAACTGGTTAAATTCAAATTTATGATGTTTTCCCCCGGTTATTTTGCATAAGATAACCTGGAGAATTGCCTACTGCAATTATAAAAATCACTGTGAACTGGTAGAAGAAATCAGGAAAAACCAGTTGTACAAGTCAAAGTCACTAACTCAAAAGGATTGTATGCAAATGCCAACCTTATGTAAATCATGTTTAGACAATTTCTTTGTTTCATGTTTAGACAACTAAAAGACAACAACAATGTGCATGTTTTGAAAAATTACTAGAAGTGTAGCTTTATTTTAGGCTTTTTTTACCATTTCTCTGTGCAGTGACCTCAAATAAAGTACGCACCCCAACTTTGGCAACAACTTGTAGCACCTTTTCAATTTTGAAAAGTTAAAAAAGTGCGTACTTTATTCGAGAATATACGGTAGATGTTCCTAGCCTGAAGTCCAGCCTTGTTGTGCTTTAGTCCACTCCCAACGGTGGCTACCCCGTCAATGCCATGGGGTAGCGACCTTTGGGAGCGAACTAAAGCACAACAAGGTTGGACTGCAGGCTAAGATGTTCCTCTTTGTAAAGTGTAATATTTGACATGGCCACTGTATAATGCTTTTTCTCACATATATTATTGATAATTCATTTTGTGGATTATTTCTTTCAGGTTGATCCACAAAGGGCTGAGGACATGGACTTTTCGCACCCTAAACATGGAGTCCAGATCAAGAAGGCGCGCCGGAAGCCGCAGTGTGATGTGCCACCACTCAGTGAAGAAGAGGCCGCTTCTGCTTTCTCACAACTGAGGAAGCTGTGTCCCACTGCCAGTGCTGTCATTAAAGAGGAGGAGGACACAGACACAGCATCAGAAGATGAGTCAGATGTCAACACAGAGACGCTTCCCCCTGTGGTATACAGGTCTTGTCATCCAGCCAAAGTCCCTGTTACTAGTGTTAGTGTAGACAGCATCCTTGAGGATGTTCGGTGCAACCCCGAGCAAATCACAAACCTCAACAAAGCTACAGTGGGGCAGTCCAAGTCTGCTTTATGGCGTCAGCAACGCAAGGGTCGTGTGACTTCTACATCCATGCATGATGTCCTTCATGCATCAAACCCCACCACTGCAGTACGGAAGGTCATGCAATATGACTGCAAGGATTTGAGCCAAGTGAGTTAACTGAAAACTAGTACAGTGTACACTTGCAGGAAGCCATTTTTCGTAGGTAATTAAGGCACACAAAGAGACAACATTACCCTGTATATTGGAACATGTACCATAATAATCCCAGAGCAAGTGTAGCTCTGATCTTTATTTGGATTTAAACAATACCAGGAGTCTAAATATTTCTGCAAAGTGTGACAGTCTAAATGTTCAGTCAATGCGAGATAGTGTCATATTAGAGATGTAATTCATTTGTGCTTTCTATGTCAGAAATTCTAAATAGGGAATTTCACTTTCAGGTTCCAGCTATACAATGGGGGATGAAACAGGAGGAGAAGGCAAGGCAACAGTACCTGGAAGCTACCTTGTGCAAAGATTGGAAGAATGAACCAATGAAAGAACCTAAGATTGGAATACAACGGTTTATGACTTTTGAAACTGTGGAGGCAGAAACACTAAATCTCAAAGCTAGATCAGCATTTTTGAGGCCTAGTCTCAACTTCATGAGAGTCATGAGTATTTGATCCTGCTGACACATGGACTTTAGAGGAGCAATGAAATCACTAACAAGTCTAAACACAAACATAAACAGTGTAACAGTAGGTATTCCAGTGAAGAGCTTGCATTTTGCATCTGTGAGATTGGAGGCTGATGTTGATGATTTCTTGATTTGTTCTTGAAGGTGATCACGTTCTTCCCTAAGGTTGTCAGCTTCACTTTGAAGGGACTCGCAAAACTGTTCCAACTTACATTTCTCCTCTTGTACTTTTGTGAGCTGTTCTCTCAGAGTCTCTACACTTTCAGGAAGGGGGTCTCTCAGAGTCTCTACACTTTCAGGAGGAGGGTCAGCGATCATTTCTTCATCTGAAATAAAGCAAATCCGAAGTTCAATGAAAGTGCTATGTGATTATGAGTGTCATATATCTGAACTGAACTGAATGTTCTAAACTCTGATTCATATGTATGTATTGTTGTTTCAATATTTTACTCATGCAGGTTGCATGCTTCTCTACTTGATTCACATCTATATCCCCACTCCGAAAACCAAGCGGATAAACTTTGTAGCAAGTAGTCTTGTGTGTATGGTATGTGATTCATGTTGAATAAGTGACAAGTGATAGATTTACTTGTTGAGCAAGAATGATAGATTAAACTGTTGATCAAGAATTTATATGTTTAGGATTACTGATTGTATCCATTAGACACTTTTCTTATTCCCTCTGTAATGCCCTTACCATTTAGTGATGTAGGTGGGGCTTCATTCTCTGATGACACCCGCAGCCTTTTTGCTGCACGCATATACCTGCAAACAATGAAGCATGTTGTAAGTTGTAAATCAAAGTTGCATGCTTTGTTTCCTACATACATTCTGTTAGCATAGCATTTAGTGATTACTGCTGTGAATGTTATGAAATATAAAACATTTGACTAGGTGTAAACTCTAACATGAGTAACTTACAGGATCTCTGTGAGATTTAACTGAATCCTTGGTAAAACTTTCATGGTCATCTTCTCAGGCAAGGAGGTAGAGTATAGCAATGTTTCACACAGGCATGAACAGCCTGCCTGCATGAACAGCATGAGCAGTAAATCAAATTTCAATAAAGAAACATTGAAAACCCCAATGTTACCTACCGATCTTTCTTGGCAACTGGGTTTCTTGAACGATTGCAACTTGCTGAGGTTGGGAGGTTAAACAAGCTTGGGACGTAATCTGGATCTGCAGGGTCTTTAGAAGGGTTCCCTGCAATGCAAGAAGCAAAGAACTTGTCAGTATTATAAACATGATTTTAAAATGAGGTGGCAATTGGTCTTGTGGTTAGGGTGTAGGACTCATAATCCAAAGATAAGTATGAGTTGGAATCCCTGATAGGTCACTTTGTTGTTGTGCCCTTGGGAAAGGTACTTAAACCATACTTTACACCTATTTCCTCACTTCACTAAGGTGAAAAATGAGTACCTGGCTTCGGCTACACACCTTGGCATGTTAAACTGAAAGAACCCACCACACTTATCGAAAAGAGCAGGGGATCATCCCGGTGTGAGTGGATCAAACTCCACAGTCTGGTTCTTTCTTTCCCCTGCACTATCCCACAATGGTCCGGACCAAGGTGGAGGTCTACCCGCTGGGGGCCTCCCCACACAATATGCTCCAGTAGGGGCCATCTGGGGGTATTCCCATGTAGATGTAGATGATTTTAAAGACATTTTAAAACATTTGTAGATGTCTTCGTCAATCAGTTAAGTGATGTACGTTATACTTCTGGTATACTATATATGTATACGTCCATCCCAGATACTTTACCACTATTTATAAGTCAGACCCCCCCCTCCCACGTGGACGCGCTGTAAAACTTTGATACATGTAACATTAATATTCACTATCCTTGATATGGCATGAATCAGCGACAAAACTTACTTAAGCTTTCCGCAGATGTGTAACGAAAAGTACACTATTACATCACGAAAAATGTATTTATGCAAGGGGGACAACAACAAAATATAAAACATATAGATCACAAACCTGAGATGAAATGGTCGCTGCACACTCTCTCGTGGCCTCGTGGTGTCCACGCCGCGGTCGGGTTTTTCTTTCCCTGCTCAAAATCTGACCTTTTTAAGGCTCTAAGCCATGCAGCCCTTCGTCCTGGTTCCGCAGGGATTCTAAAAAACTTCTTTCTACTGCCTTTATCCTTCCGGTTAGTACAATTCAGCGCACAACAACTGGTCGGCATGTTTGCGTTTCCCGCGCGCAACTGGTGGGCGAGGAGGGTTCAGCCCGCCCTCCTCGCCCACCAGCAGCTTTTTGCCTACCATGACGTCACGTGACGTAACCGTGACGTCAGCGCGATCGCTCGTATGAGATAGTGTTATTTAACCTTAATGTGTGTAACGTTAATCATGACTTGAAAATTGAAGTTGAAAAGACGAAAAAAGTTAAAAACTGCTCTTCTTTTCCTTGACTTTTGCCCAGTCTGGAGACTTCTGAGTAAAGGGACAGGTAGTAAGCTTTTCCTGTTTTGGTCAAAATTTGTTTAAGTTATGCAGTTTAGTTGGTGCAATGGCAGATTTGAGTTGTTAGGTGCT
The DNA here is from genome assembly GCF_000003815.2 of Branchiostoma floridae. NCBI lineage: Eukaryota > Metazoa > Chordata > Leptocardii > Amphioxiformes > Branchiostomatidae > Branchiostoma > Branchiostoma floridae. Next base: position 18,666,301 of record NC_049991.1, on the reverse strand, counting down.
ACCAAGGAGCTTTTTTGATGTGGTGCTACTTGTTGTATCAGGAGGGATCTGGGGTCAAAGGTGAGGTTTCTTTCATGAGAGCGAGCTTTTCCCGGAGAAAAACCATGAGCCGAACATCTGTTTTCTTTGAATGGTATTTAAACTACACCCAAGTTACTTTTTGGTGGAGAAGAATTTTTAAGATTGAAATATGGGTAAGTACTTTGTTGAAGCCTTGTTTCAGTGTATTTTAAATTGCTTTCCTATGGACAGCCTTTACGTAAAACTTTGATATCTGTCCTGTGCACGCACCCTCCCCCCACCCACCCCACCCCATGTTGTATTTGAGGCCTTTTGAGGTAGCAGAACACTGTAAGTTAGTTTTTCGCCTATGGGGATTTACATGGTTAAGGACCCCAAAGTGAGGTGGCTCGACGACTCAAAAAATATAAAAGGGTGCAAAAGTAATTAACAAGAATTCAATATATTGGAGTTCAGGATAGAATCTATAAGTATAATCTATATAGTACTTTGGGTACCTACTGGCTGCAAAATACACCAGATTATTATAAAATAATGAAAATGAGATTAAGTTTGTCTGCTGGTATTTTCAGAAAGAACCCTTTGAATTGTCGTCCCCCAGCAGAGGTCACCAGCAGTCTGTCGGTGCCCTTTCGCATACAATAATCTCATTATATTTCAGCCATACCATAGGTATGGTGAAATATATTGTTATATTTCAGCCATACCATATATGGTATGGTGAAATATATTGTTATATTTCAGCCATACATAGTATGGTGAAATATATTGTATTCGTAACGGGAGGTGCCCCAACACGGTACGCTTTTTCTTGCGCTTAAACTCATGGCGCTCCATCGCTAGTTGCCTGAGAGTGGTCAAAGTTTGATGACTGAATTTTTTACACATAGATTTGAACAACATACTTGAATAAGAAATGCATTCATGTGGTTCATGAACCTTTCGCGCTGCGTGTTACAAGCGGCAAACACTGTGAGACAATTTCGTGTATGTAACCTTCCAATTTTGTGCTACGCTGGACAGTGTGCCTAACTCGGTACGCTTTTTTACATTTTGCTCTCTTCAGAAGTAAGTGGTAAATTTAAGTACACAGAAGAAAATTAATAGTATGATATTTTAGATTACTTTTAACAGTAAAATCGTGACTGTATGTACTTTCTGTCTCATATGAGGAAGGCTGTACCTAGAACAATCCAGCTGATGTTTTTATGGGCAATGGGCTGAATGCACTGATTGTGAATGCCCGACTAAAAAAACCATTACGAAAAAACGACACCGCCAACATCAACAAACCTCTGTGTGATTATATAAAAATATCATATACATCTCTCTATCAAGTCTTATTTTCATAGACAGCACGAATCATTTGTTACAGTCAAATAAATCTTTGGAGCGTTCTCTTGTCTGCCACCTTCAAGGCCACACTCCCTTGGGAGTACAATGGTGGCAATGTTTTATGTCGCTTCCTTTTGGTTGCTTTTCTACTCAACAAACATTTGAAGACCCATATCCATAGTGTTTCATGGAGCTTTATTTATGTGTATCATGGCAGTTGTGTGACTGCTTGGA
>NC_049991.1:18625815-18664611 GCF_000003815.2 Branchiostoma floridae | reverse complement strand
TTCAAAACATGAAGTAAATATGTTAAATTTGGAATGCAAATTAAAGCTGTGTGCATGGACTTGGTTTATTTACCTTTGTAATCAGCATAGTCAGTGGCAACAAACACGGTGTACTTATGGATAATAAGATCAGCAAAAAATCCGTACCGTCTTAGGACGGGAACCGTCTTAGGGCGGCCCCCGTTAATGTTTCTTTCTTTCTTTCTTCTTTCTCCTGTCAAATCTTCAAAGTGATATTCATCTCCGCCGTTCCTGGACCGAATGACCTGAAATTTGGCACAGGGGTAGAATGGGCCAATACCTTGATCCTTTTTTTCTCAGTTTTTTCATATCTGCCTCTAAAATGATTTTATTGAGGTTTAAAGGTCATGTTTTGACCAAAATAAAATATATTGTCCCCCTGTACCCTGGTCTTACAATGGAATGGCCTGAAATTTGGTGTAGATAGGCATTAGATAGTTGGTAAAATGATCCAAGTAAAAGTTTTGACATAAACTAGTTTAAAATAATTAATTTGGGCACTTTTCTGAGGGGTAATTTGTTTTCTTTTGGCCTCCTGGCGTGACCTTCCGTGACCCCGCACGGAGTCCACACCTGTGCGCGAAGAGCGAAGGCTAATTAATATTCATAAGCGGGGCCCCACTATTCCGTATATACGGCAGTGTTCCCGCCAGAATTTTTTTCGGGGGCCGCCGAAGAACGCCGAAGGCCCCGGCCCGGCAGGGTCCAGGGGCAGAGCCCCGTTGGGGGTCCCAGGGTGGCGAAGCCCGCCTGAAACTCTTGCACTTTAGGCTATTCAGAAGGCTTATTGTATCAGTTTTAGGGGCATTTCTGTAATAATCACAGCAGTCACTTAACTTCTCTTCAGGAGTTAAGCGTAACAGTATTTCAGGTCAAACCGTCAAAGGCAACTAAAAACAAACTTTAACGTTACTGAGTTCAACAGTACTTATAACTTATCAGCCGAAGTTGAAACGCTAGCGATGGTATTTTCACTGCGCTGTTAGCTCCGTGCGACTGTTGTTGACGGTCTTATAACAATATATTTTGCCCCCCTGTACCCTGCCATTACAAATGAATGACCTAACATTTGGTATAGATAGGCATAAGATAGTTGATAAAATGATCCAAGTAAAATTTTTGGCATAAAGTACTGTAAAAGGCTTAATTACAGCACTTTTTTTAGGGGAAATTGTTTTTCTTTCGTTCTCCATGCCGTGACCTTTCGGACGTTCACCCCACGGAGCCGACATCTGCACCTGCGTCTAGCCGACAGGAAGAGTTGATTCAATTAATGGTTCAGCCAATCAGCGAAGGGGAAAACGAAGGCTAATTAATATTCATAAGCGGGACCACACAATACGGTAACTTGAAGACTCGGGCTGTACAGACTTCTCGCCAGGATTTTTCAAAGCGTCGGACAGTGGCCCGGGGGCCGCAGTCCTTGCATTTTAGACTATTGAGAATGCTTCTTTTATCCTTTTTTTAGGGTCATATCTACGATGATCGTAGTAGTCACTTACTTCTCTTCAGCAGTTTGACTTAAAATATTTTGGGTCAAAGTTTCAAAGACAACTAAAACCTCATAAACAACAAACTTTCCTTAGCTCAACAGTACTTGTAAATATTGTCCGAGTTGCCATCCTTATAATTAGTTGAAGGGCTTATTTATAGCGCTAGTATCTTCGTTGCGGCGTTAGCCGCCGTGCGACTTTTGTTGACGGTCTGATAGCCCTGCGTCGCCGCCTCGCTGATATTCCCACGGACATGTTTCAAGAAAAATGCCTGGCAAAAAACGCTGTTCTGCGTCAAATTCTATTCTATAAAACATGTGGGACTCAGTGTTACAGTCTAAATATTTTGTAGAAGCACCGCTGTGGGAAAGAAGGTCCAAGTAATGTAATACATCACGTAGCATGAAGCTCGCTGTCAACTGGCTCACGACTGTTTGAAACTCTAAGTCTAATCAACAGCCGCGTTTGATTGATAGCCGGCGGCCCTTTGATCAAGTCGGCGAAAGGTGCGTTAGTTAGACAGTTTGCGTTTAGTTTTGATACGTAATTATAAGTTAGACAGTGGTGAAAATGATTACTTTCTCATCAATATTTCTCTTCAGAATCATTTGAACTTAATTGTACATCCAAACAATTGGCTTACCTGTGCAATGTTTATATATAAGTAAAGATCAGTGTACTGAAATCATGTGTAGCGTATTGCTCCCAGTCAACAGATCAGCATTTTCTCTATAGTGACCACCTGTCTATATAGTGGCCACATTTCTGTCACTGGACTGGAAAGAAAAGTGATGTATTTTCCCCAGAGCAAATGTAGGTGTTTCATGTGCTGTTGTTGTTTGACATAAATTTTGAACATTCAAATTGTAAGTAACTTTGAACTACCAGAGTTTCAGCCCAATAAAACAGTCTCAGCGCCAGGGTATGAACAGACTGATCTCCGAAAAGAAATCCTCGAACAAGGTTCAATCGTATCTTCCGAGTCTGGCAGGAAGTTGTTAAACTAAAATAAGATTAGGCTCGATGGCTGATTGCATACAAAGTAAAACAGTTTAACAGTTTTACAGCTTGAAGAAAACAAACGCTCCTACTACACAGTACAGTCTAACCTGTCTATAGCTGCCACTCAAGGGACCGGACAAATTTGGCCACTATAGGCAGGTGGCCTCTGTATAGAGGTGGCAACTTGTAGATAAAATACCCAAGGGACCGACAAAAAGTGGCCACTATGGACGGGTGGCCCCTCTGTAGAGGTGGCCCCTAATACAGGTTTGACTGTACCTGCACCTGCTTGATAGTTATTAAATCGTATGCCCTACTTGAATAAAAATGTTCACTGCAATAATGAATGTACCCACAACACAAGGACCTTATACTTTTTTATACTTACACCTAGTTATCGTACTGAAAATTTGTAATGACATTACATGAAGTCATTCAACAATTTTCAATCATGATGAAAATTTTCTGAATGGAAGGTGTGATTATTGTCATTTTCTGAAAAATAGAAGCAAGCTCTGTTTTGACCTGGAATCAATTCACAAAACCAGTCCACTTTGGGGGATAATGTACTGTTAAGATGTTCCATTTTTGCGCAGGGGTGATTTGGAACAGTCCAATGTTGCGTGGGAAGGGGTATGGCTGAAATATGCTGTATTTGCTCTCAAGCAAATGTCGGCCTTTCTAGTTATATTTCAGCCATACCATAGGTATGGTGAAATATATTGTATTCGTAATGTTTCTTTCTTTCTCCTGTCAAATCTTCAAATCGATTCAACTCCGTCGTTCCTGGACCGAATTACTTGAAATTTGGCACAAGGGTAGAGTGGGTCAATACCCAGGTGTTGTTTTCTCATTTTTTTCATATCTTCCTTTAAAATGATTTTATTCATGTTTTTTGCAATTTTTATGTACATTTTGCCCCCCTGTTCCCTGGTGTTACAGCCGAATGACCTAAAATTTGGTACAGAGGTGCCTTGATCATATGCCCACAAAATTCCAAAAACAATTTTGGCATACGGTACAGCAAAATGCTTAATTTTGGCATTTTTTGGCATTTTTGCCCCAGAAATGACATTTTTTGGCTCCTATACCCCCATTTTACAACCAAATGACCTGAAATTTGGTATAGGAGTGCCGTCTACATATGCGCACATGAATTCATTGACACCTTTGGCATACGGTACAACAAAATGCTTAATTTTGGAATTTTTTGGCCATTGTTTGACCAAAAACGTACGCTTTTGGCTCCTGTTCCCTGGTCTTGTAACCAAATGACCTACATTTTGGTAAATAGGTGCACTAGATATTCATTCAAATGACACATGTATAATTTCTGGCATAAACCACTTCAAAATTATATATTTGGGTACTTTTTTAGTAATTCTCCACTGGCCAGAGGGTCAACGACCTCAAGGTCGTTGACCTCTCCCTCCTGAAGACAGCATGTGCACATGTCTATATATACTAGTAACTTGATTAAAGAGGCAACCAATCACGTAGCCTGAGTCAACATCCCGAAGGGGATTGGCAGCCAATCAGTGAGCCCGGTGTTATCTGGATGAGTCCATTCTGGCACGGAGGGGGTACATATTTTTTAAATTCATCTTTGGACTGTTGATTATATAATGTCTCTCAATGGGAGTATTTTTGAACTGGACTATTTTGCAATTTTACATGGGGTGTACTGGAAGAGTCCATTCTTGCATGGAGGGGGGCATTTTTTTTAAATTTGTTTATGGACTTTGGTGATTTGATATGTCAAAGTGTTTCAGTGTGGTTATTTTTTGACTGGTCAACTTTGCAATTTTACATAGGTTGTGCTGGAAGAGTCGATCCTTACATGGGGGGATTTTTGAAATCCATTTTTGGGACTTTGGTGATTACGTCCAAGTCCAATTTTAGCGGATGTATTTTTGGACTGCACCACTTTACATAGGGGCATCGCAAAAAGAGTCCATTCTTGCATGGGGATGTTTTCAAATTTAGTTTTAGAAAGGTGATAATTCAATATTCCATTTTTAGTGGAAGTGTTTTTGGACTGGTCTATTTTACCTTTTCATGCCTTTTTTGCTTAGTTCAACCTTGCCATGTTTTCAGTGAGAGTATTTCTGGACTGGTCTATTGTGCAAATTCACATGGGGTGCACTGGAAGAGTCCATTCTTGCACTAGGAATTTTGTAAGATTCATTTTTGGGTGTCATTAAGTGTCATTAGTGGAAGTGACTTTTAAACAAAAGTGTTCGATTCTTGCACATGGGTGATTTTGGAATAGTCTGTTGTTGCATGGAGAGGGAGATGGCTGAAATATGCTGCATTTGCTCTCAAGCAAATGTCGGCCTTTCTAGTATTCGTAATGTTTCTTTCTTTCTCCTGTCAAATCTTCAAATCGATTCAACTCCGTCGTTCCTGGACTGAATTACTTGAAATTTGGCACAAGGGTAGAGTGGGTCAATACCCAGATGCTTTTTTCTCATTTTTTCCATATCTTCCTTTAAATGATTTTATTCATGTTTTTTGCAATTTTTATGTACATTTTGCCCCCCTGTTCCCTGGTGTTACAGCCGAATGACCTAAAATTTGGTACAGAGGTGCCTTGATCATATGCCCACAAAATTCCAAAAACAATTTTGGCATACGGTACAGCAAAATGCTTAATTTTGGCATTTTTTGCCATTTTTTGCCCCAGAAATGACATTTGTTGGCTCCTATACCCCCATTTTACAACCAAATGACCTGAAATTTGGTATAGGAGTGCCGTCTACATATGCGCACATGAATTCATTGACACCTTTGGCATACGGTACAACAAAATGCCTAATTTTGGAATTTTTTGGCCATTGTTTGACCAAAAACGTACGCTTTTGGCTCCTGTTCCCTGGTCTTGTAACCAAATGACCTACATTTTGGTAAATAGGTGCACTAGATATTCATTCAAATGACCCATGTATAATTTCTGGCATAAACCACTTCAAAATGATATATTTGGGTACTTTTTAAGTAATTCTCCACTGGCCAGAGGGTCAACGACCTCAAGGTCGTTGACCTCTCCCACCTGAAGACAGCATGTGCATATGTCTATATATACTAGTAACTTGATTAAAGAGGCAACCAATCACGTAGCCTGAGTCAACATCCCGAAGGGGATTGGCAGCCAATCAGTGAGCCCGGTGTTATCTGGATGAGTCCATTCTGGCACGGAGGGGGTACATATTTTTTAAATTCATCTTTCGACTGTTGATTATTTAATGTCTCTCAATGGGAGTATTTAAGAACTGGACTATTTTGCACTTTTACATGGGGTGTACTGGAAGAGTCCATTCTTGCATGGAGGGGGGCATTTTTTTTAAAAATTGTTTATGGACTTTGGTGATTTGATATGTCAAAGTGTTTCAGTGTGGTTATTTTTTGACTGGTCAACTTTGCAATTTTACATAGGTTGTGCTGGAAGAGTCGATCCTTACATGGGGGGATTTTTAAAATCCATGTTTTGGACTTTGGTGATTAAGTCCAATTTTAGCGGATGTATTTTTGGACTGCACCACTTTACATAGGGGCATCGCAAAAAGAGTCCATTCTTGCATGGGGATGTTTTCAAATTTAGTTTTAGAAAGGTGATAATTCAATATTCCATTTTTAGTGGAAGTGTTTTTGGACTGGTCTATTTTACCTTTTCATGCCTTTTTTGCTTAGTTCAACCTTGACCATGTTTTCAGTGAGAGTATTTCTGGACTGGTCTATTGTGCAAATTCACATGGGGTGCACTGGAAGAGTCCATTCTTGCACTAGGAATTTTGTAAGATTCATTTTTGGGTGTCATTAAGTGCCATTAGTGGAAGTGACTTTTAAACAAAAGTGTTCGATTCTTGCACATGGGTGATTTTGGAATAGCCTGTTGTTGCATGGGGAGGGAGATGGCTGAAATATGCTGCATTTGCTCTCAAGCAAATGTCGGCCTTTCTAGTTAAAAACCCATTTTTCAAGGTCTCAGTTCAGTCTCTCTAACTCCTGGAATGGTGTTTTTGTGACAATGGGAATTGGCTGACGGAAAAAAATTTCGAGCTGGCTTAAGAGCCCTGGGGCAAACGGTACCAATTTATGCAATCATCCAAAGCGCATTTTTGCCCCTGCAGAAACTACAACAACCCCACCTGTGACCACTACAATGGAACCAGTTGCGACAACATCTTTGACAACTACAAGACTTAGTCCTGAAGGTATGGCAAGTTTGCTTCCTCCATGTAATTATATGCCAGATCTAGCCACCCGTTGACACCAAAAGTTACATCAACCCCATACGATTACGGGGCAAACATTTCATGTAATCATCCAAAGCGCATTTTTGCCCCTGCAGAAACTGCAACAACCCCACCTGTGACCACTACAATGGAACCAGTTGCGACAACATCTTTGACAACTACAAGTCCTGAAGGTATGGCAAGTTTGCTTCCTGAGGGAGGATAGGGAAGGAGGGAGGAAGAGAGTCATGGCCATCCGTGCAACCAGCACGCCTGGATGATGATGCTTCCTCAATATGCCTTGGAGTGATAAAATTATATGCCAGGATATAATCGTCGTAATTGACTATTATGGCTGAAAGGTTATCATGAGCCATGAAATCCTAATGACGATTAATTATGCAATGTATGTGATCGAGGGCTAAAGGTTATTGTGATACGAATTAAAGTTTTTTTTTGTACAAGGTGTTGTTATTATGTTTTGCCCCTTCAAATGTTGGTTATTTAGAATAGCATTATGATAAGAAACTGAAAATGTTATCAACATCAACACGACTTGAGTACACGACGGGTGAAGTAGGGGTGTACAGTACTTTTAGTGATTCTAAGATCATCCGTCAGTTCTACAGTTCAGTATGTATCAAGCTGACAACAGACTAGAAGGCATATATATATTAGATGGATTATTTTGATATTTGTGTTGACCTTGAAATGATAAGATTCTGTCCTCTTTGGTGGCAATCCATAAGCACGTTAGCCGGTCCGATTACGCATGTGCAGATGCAGGAATTGTGGGTAAAATATCAAGGGTTAAGACCCCTGACCTGTAAATAGTTTTTGTTCGACCATAATGTCCAGACGTGATTTTTTAATGTCTCAGGGGCCATTATCTTCAACATATTACTCCTAATTCCTGTTTGCTGCGTCGTGCTCGAAACGGTGAACGTTGTGTATCATTCTCCAGTATATGTATGTTTCAGCTCAACAGATGCTACAATCAGAACTAATTAACCTTTGTTTATCATTTCAGCTGTCCAATGTCCAGCGCTGACTCCCCCAGCTAACGGAGCGCAGAGTCCTACCGGAGTGAACTCCTACAATGACGAGGTGATGTTCACCTGTAACCAGGGGTACGAGCTGGAAGGAGCGTCTAGTGTGAGGTGCCAGGCAAACCGAGCTTGGAGCGGTCCTGTTCCAACATGCAGAGGTAAGACAGAAGTGTTCATTCTTTTTGTGCATGATTGTGTAACAAGGAGGATTCCTATCTGTATTGCTGTTGGCGCTTCTCTCTGACCTCAGTCATCCTCTAGGCTGCAAGTAACTTGTCGCGTAACTCTAACACTACTAGTCACTTCACTTTTCACTTTATTTATTTTACCAGTAATTACATCTCATTCTCAGGCCAGAAATCGGCCTGCTTTTCAGGTAATCCTGGACATAAAAGTACAAAGTACACATAGCACATATACAATACATAATAAAATTATCCATTATCCATTATCCAGTAATCAAACTCTTAGCGGGCACGCTTCTCTACTAACTTGTCTCAACTTAAGAACTGTAACTTTAACATCCGGGGTCTTTCCTGTCACCTCTCTTGACTTCGCCTGATTGCCCGGTTACACATGTATCTAGAAACAAAGGCTAACTTAAAGGACGTCTGTCAGTTTTGGCACTAAGTCTTGTATCTTTTCATGTTCAAATGTGAACTGCAATTTACTCAATTTGAATATAAGGAAAAAATTACATGCACCTATAACTAATCCATGATTTTCTGTTATATACATGTAGGCCAAATAAGGTAGCGTTCTACAACTACATATGTCACAAACTAAACGATCTTGGACTAAAATGTTTGTCCACGTTCTGAGGTGATTGGCCATCAGTATTGATCCTGAAGAAGGCAACAGTGGTTGTTGCAAATTTGATCCGTGCATTCCTTTCTGTTGAAAGACAGTCTAGCATTTTACTATGACCGTTTTGTGTTGTTTTCACAGTGTGTACCACAAGTACAGATGCAGAGTACCGGTACCGATGGGACCTTCCGCCTGTCACGGGCTCACGGTTTGAGTTTGAAGTGCAGGCCAGTGGCGACGTTAACGTGGCGCTATCGGCACAGAACCAGGATCTCAGCGACATGTATGAGGTAGTGATTGGTGGCTGGAGTAACAGGAAGTCTGTCATACGTCGCTCAAAGCTAGGGGCGGTACAAGCTGAGGCCCAAACACCAGGTAGGTTGTATATTTAATGGTATTTCTTTATTTCTTGGTTTGGCTGTTCAGCATGCACAGCCAGGGCAGCCCAACTAGCCTGTGGCTATTACAAAGGGCTAGCCCTGCTAACAAAAACAGAGACAATACACATGGATTTTGACATGGACAGGGTACTTACGTATCAATATCCGAATGAAAGCTCATCTGTGTTGGTAAATTCCATAGTGAAAAGTTTAAACTTTTCACTAAGGGTTATCAATATCAACATTCTTACTACATAAAAGAAATGTACCTTCTGTAAAATTGAAGATACAATATTCACAGAAAATTCCATTTGGACGCTTTTTGTTGTTGTAAATACACGTATATCATACTATGATATCAATCAAAACAAAGGGCAAAAATACCTACAAACATAACCCAGTATCAACTGTGTTTAACAATAACATCTTTGCAGCACACTTTTGGTAACAATTAACATTCTTTTATAATAACGATAGGATTACAATTTAGATACCATTTCCAAACATGAATATACATTGTATATAGTACTGTATAATATAATATGTTATATAATATAATATAATAATATTATATTTTGTCTGAATCTTTATTCATTTATGAGAAGCTCAAAGCTTTTCATTGAGGACATGAGGGAGGTGCATACGTAAGGGTCAGATACAGTGATACAGGTTCCATTGAGTTCCACGGCTAATCTGTCTAAAGGTGCAAAAAAACACCTACGGATTTGGTGCTGCCAGTGTGGCAACATCTGCACACTTGCCACTAAGACCCGTTTTTATATCATAGATATACATAGAACAAAACATTAAAATGTAACTACATAATGTAACTACTATATATAATTATATATAGTCTATATAGATAAATATATGTATCATATAGTCTATATATTATATAATCTGTGAATATGTGTTTCTGTACATGTGTATGTATGTATGTCTCTATACATGTATATGCACAATGTTCGTGCACACAACATTAAACTGTTAAGTAATCACAGTCTCACAACCATCTATTTTTCCACAGGTATCAACTCTCCAAACCAATACCGAAGGTTCTGGATAACCTGGGCTGATGGCACCATCGCTGTTGGACGCGGCAACGAGATCGACCCGTTCATACAGTGGGTGGATCCGGACCCCCTAAACATCAGCTATGCTGGCTACTCCACATATATGTCAAGCTCAGGCCAGTGGAGGTTCTGTTCACCAGGTAACTTTTAGTGGCACAAATCAGATTGCTGTCATCTTTCACACAACAAAACAAAACAATAACTTAATACATGTACTATCAATGGTGACGGTTGCATGTAAGTTTGTAAGTAGCCAATTAACGCTTATCTGGCGACAACACGCCTTTGAGTCCTATAATGGAAAACACTATATATAGATTTTTCCTCATTACGTATGCAAGTCAAGTCAAGATTTGAGTAATTTGCAACACAGACACACCAAAAACTATACCTCCATTTCTCATGGAGGTAATGATCATCCACAAATGCTGTATGCCTAGTATATGGCCTATGTCACATTTCCAACAAGGCCAGGCAGAGCAGCTTTTGGAAACGAAAAGTATACAAGACACCAAACTACACAAGACGATGTTATAAAGAGAATAGAGTATATATCAGATTCTCTATTTCCGTTTCTACAAACAGCCCAGCCGGGCCCCGTTTTGGACGGGCATATGATGTGACGATAGCCGAAGAGTATGACTTATGTCATAGCATATTAATGCCTTTCTGTCTCGGGAGAGCAGTTTTACAAAAAGGAAAAACTTACACTGGTCAGTTTAAATTTTGAAAAACACCAACAATTTGGAAAAACATGTAATGCAAATTGTAAGCTCTCAAGTTTGGAATTAGTTTAAAGAGCTCACCATTAGACACTTAGTCATGCAATTATCAAATGTCAGTGATGTTCATAACTCCAGATATGATTGATTGAAAATGCACATGGCCTGGGTGGCCGGCAGTTTGGCCTACTAGTCTGATCTCCCAGCCTGCTGGGCCAGAGATCTGGGACTACCGGGCCAAAATCTGGGACATGGAGTCTGACCTCATAATGGCCCAGACGGCCAGAGCGCTCTAAAACAACACAGACTACCAGTCTAAATTTGGCCAGGTGGGCCCCCAAGTACCGTGTAAACTGCAATTTTCTATGATTCCTCTAGGGTCTAGCTCAGACTGGCCTACCAGGCCAAAGTTTCAGCCTCACTGGGCCAGACTTCAGACACACATAGAATAACAAGTACAGTTCAATAAGTTTCTAGTGGAAATGCTAGAGTTAACGGTACATGTACAATTTGTGAATAATAGTAATCTTGCTTTAAATTAACAGCCTTTGTATCTACTTAGACATGTTTGCTCCATAGAGAAATAACAACAGTATGATTTTGGAAAAATGATTTTGCATAATTTTTGCAAATGCCATGCTAGTTCAGTCAAGTCATATCTCAGCCTGTTTTTGATCAATGCAAGTCAAAATAAAGTAATAAACAAGCCAGGTGAGGTTAGAAATTTGGAGGCAAAGTTCCCTATGAGCAGACAACCTTGCTTTTATTCATGCAGTGAGGGCAGGTAGGTTGGGCAAGTATTAAAACTGTTTTGTTGTGCTGCTCCACTTTCACCGGGACAGATTTGTAGCATCCACCATTTATGCTTTGACCCACAGATGTCCCCATTATGAGCATTGCAATAACGCACTCGAGGAAGAAAAAAACTTGTGCCCCTGGTGTCCATTCTATCTAGATCTACTACTAGTCATGTAGGGTCAGAGAGAGCACGACCTAGACACAGTTTTTCCTGACATCTGCGGAAAAACTCTGTCTAGATTGCTCCTTCTCACAATGGAAAAGGATGGCAGTTGTTCCCTGTGAAGGTCAACTGACTCGATGGCAGGCTTGTGGAGGATTGTGTTACAGTGTTTCTTAACATTTTGTGTGGATACTTTGTAAATACTTTATTCATGTAGTCCATTAGCTAACATACATAATTTTTTAGATAATCATTCCAATTGTCTAATAAGATAGACTGTAAAGTAATATGAGCTGACAAAAATGATACTGAAATATATTGTAACTTCAGCCAAAGCCTGGAGAAGGATGTACTCCCAGCTGTTGGGCATGTCAAATGGAAGGGACAAAAGTGACAGGAATCTCTGGCCAGTGAAACCCTAGGTGCTGGGGTTAAATCAGGTGGACACGGTTACCAGCCTTGTAGGATGCTAGGTCACATAAAGGCCAACTGAAATCCCTAAAGGAGATTACAGTAGACTACAATCTCTGAGCTGTGTACATTTCAGCTGGACCTGTCCCTCAGTCCTGGAATGGGATTTTTGCTTGCTGGGACAAAAAAATTGCCCCCTGTCCTTCCAAAAATAATGAATTTCATGACAAGAAAATATATGTTTTTATTCCAATTGAATCTAAAAAAATCAAAATCAAAAGCTGGACAATAGTCCACTACTTCTATTACTGACTAAAGCCTTCCAATCCCCAACAATGAGTGGAAGCTGAAGGACAAAACATTGAAAGCTGGAGACAACTAGCTCTGCATTGTTGTTGTCTCATACGTGTAGAAAGAAGGAACTTGATCATGAAGATCCTCATTGATATAATTCAGTTATATGAAGAAATATATGCCATTAATTATGGGGACAGAACCTACAGATAAAGAAAAAAATCTTTAACAAATACAGTAGATTCTGAAGGAGAATTTGACCAAATTAGGTCAAAATGGAAAACTATGATGGAAAGACAGTTGCCGGGAAAGACATTCTAAAATGATACAAATTTAAAAATATAAAATAGCAATAAACTACATTTCATCTGTTGAAATACTTTGGCTTATGATTTTCATCTATTGCCACCAATTTTGTCGTTTGTTGGTAGTGTGAAACATTTCAAAAAGTCATTCTCTAAGCTGTCTGAACCTCTGTACATGCACCTTTTAATACGAGGGTGAGTCAGAAAGTAATGCAAGTAGTTTCATAACAGACTTGTTTTCTGATCAATTGAGTTGAAATTTGGCACATAAGTAGAGATTTATGTCCTCTTGAGATTGAATGTTTTAAATTTGGTCTTTATCATTTTATGAGCAACTGAGTTGATTTCAAGATGAACACACCCTTGGTAGCTTGTCAGACTATCAATTCCTCTAAATCTGACACACTGAAAATCATTGTAGGAGGTTGAAATTATACATGTATGATACCAAATGTCTCTTTAGGTTGCGTGCCAATTTTCATTTCTAAACTCGTAATGGTTCTTTATTTACAGCTGCTAGGATGCAGTAAGTTGTGTTATAGAGCTGTTGGATTTATACACGAGTTCGTGAGTTGTTGGTTAAAAGACCACTTTCCCATTACCCCAAAGAAACGAAACTTTACACAGTTATTAACTGTTTAAAGGCCAAAAAGTGTGCTAAGTTTCATTTCTCTTTGTTGATGGAAAAGAAGGCTACAGAAAGTTTTAATCATAACACCGCAGATTTCATGACCCTGAAGACCACGTATACCTCACTCTACATCAGCAACGAAAAAAGACAAACTGATCTGATTTCAGAGTTGAAATTAAGCATGTGGCGTATAGAGAAATACAGCTTATTACATGTGCAGGCTTAGTCTCCTACAATGGCAAAAATTGGTTTAGGGATATTCTTAATTGTACGTTGATTGGACCTCACTTTTCTTCTGACGGGATACCAAGGGTGTGGTCACCTTGAAAGCAGCTCAATCACTCATAAAATAATGAGCAACAAAGTTAGATATTTCAATCTCAAGGGGAGATATGTCTTAACCTTTGTGCAAAATTTCAAATCATTCGATCAAAGAACGACTCTGTTATGAAACCACTTGCATTACTTTCTGACTCACCCTCGTACATTCCATTTTGTTCTGTTCTATGACTTAAACCCTCATTGGTACAAATGTACATTGGCACTTATATTCAGGGTCATTTTCTAATCCTTTGGCTAGCAGTATGTTTTAGAATTTGTAGTGTTTTCAATGTCACATCTACTCAACCCTAGTGTTTCAGATATTTGCCACACAACTGTCGGTACACACAATATTGCATTTCAAGCATTTATCAAGTTTTAAAACTTTTTGTGTGTGGGGGGGGCCATACTGTTGATTTACTTATTTTTCCAAGCAGAGGCAATGGTTTGTGGGGGAAGAAGTTGTCAGGATTTTTACTGGCCAGTTCCTTTTCCCAGACCTCACTTAGGCACACTTTACATTACGGTTTTCCCGAGAGCGGGACTGGCGATAGCCGGAGCCCTGTGTAAAGATAGTTCCCGTCGTCGTAATCCCGCTGTCTTCAAATTTTCTCCCGTCCACTCCGAAGTGTACGCCCGTAGGCTCAGCAGGAGTCCCTGACAACTTCAAACTGCATATAAAGAGAACGCGTCGGGCTCCCGACAGCGGGAGTCAAGGTTTAGGCGATTATTTCAGTGCGTAGCTATCACTGAAAGAAAGGGATCTTCTATCAAACAGTTTGCTTTTTAAAGTGCTTTTTTATTTAAAATTTTGCCGTCAAAGTTACTGGAAATGTCAGCGAAACAACAACATAGTCAGGGACTTGTATTTCTTATGCAAGTCACATATTTGAAGTTTCAATCACTTGGAAGCGGTAAGCAAACAAAAAATGAAAGTTTGTTCAATTTGACAGCGTGCAGCTAAAAAAAAACTGCGATCTTTACGGGTAGACTTTCCGGCGGGTGTCCTGCCAGATTTCCGGGCGGAGTGTAAAGCGGTCCCGATAGCGGCGTCCCGACAGCGGGAAATTTCACCGCTGACGCAAAAAGTAAAGTCGGCCTTGCCAGCCTCCAAAGTGACCACTGGCTCAATCATTTTGCTAACCGTGGTTAACAAGAGAAAGGATTGAGCCAGCATCACTTCGGAAGCTGGCACTCAGGATAGACCTCACTGGTGGTAACACTTGCCATAGGATAGACATCATTTCCAGTTCAACATGAATACAAAAAGTTCCTACATGGAAAAAGAGAGATTGAATCTACTTTCTAGTACCACATTCATCATCCACTCATGCCATTATAAATCACTATACAATCATTGTTGTACAATGTTGTAAATTCACCACCCCAGGGCTTCTAGAGCAATCTGCCCAAGACTGAAACCTGCAACAGGCGCTCCTATGGAGACAGAATAGTTGATTGAGAGGCATAGTAATTGCACCTCTTTAGCCCTGTCAGAGACCTCAGCCTGGCCTGCCAGCCCTGTCCCTTGGCTCGCCCTTTCAATGGGGAAGTGGGGATATAACTCTGTCTGGAAGGTACTAGTAGGCCTTTCTCCCAGCAAGAAAGTACCACAGTTGGTTTCTTTATTGAATCTTTCTTCAACTAGAACAGCATATTGTCTGAGAGCCCTTCCCACAACAAAAAGAGAAGTAATGTGCATGGCGCTGTTTAGAGGCAAAACGATACTTTCCTCTCCCAGTCCCAGCCAACAATCTCCAGGAGTTCCAACACAGAATTCCCCAGTTGTTTCTGTGACGCCTGTGTGACATGAAGGCCACAGAAATGGCTGGGGAGGGGAAACCCACCAAGCCCAGGAAACTCTGCTCTTTGGAAAACTTTGTACAAAAAGCACTGGAAAGTCCAGATATATAGACAGGAAGAATAGAATGTGGCAAGTATACCTGGATGGTTTAGATGAAAAAAACTGCTGGGTTCCTGGTAGACACAGTCCAACAGAGCTATAGCTAGCAAAGTGTCAGAGAAATCATGTCTGACTGTGTCTTACACCAGGTTCACCAGCACTACCCAAATTTGCCAAAGGTTCCATACATGGACCACAAATTCTGTTAGCCAGAATCATATGTTCTTCTGAACCATTAGAACCATATGTTTTGTAGTGTCAAATAGATCCAAACGTAATACTTGCACTTTTCTGCTCTTTTTGTATACAGTATACAAGTGTATATCATACAAGTCTATAGAAAAATGTATTTTGCCCTAAGATTTTTCACACCATTGTTCGTAGACAGAATGCCCCAAATATAAGGCCAGCAAATACTTGCCCTTATACCCCAATACTTTCTGCCTGGTGTAAGACTCAGTCAGGCATAATTTCTCTGACGCTCTACTCTATTGCTACGGCCGCGGGGCGCGTTGGTACACCCGATCCCACGATCTCGGAAGTTAAGCAACGCGCGGTCCAGTTCTTGGATGGGGGACCAACCAAGGACGCCTGGATTATTGCTGTAGCCTCACGAAGCTTTCCACGAAATCGTCTTCCAGGAGGGACGTAAAACGGGGGTCCCGTGCTCGAGGAGGTGCCTCGACCACATTAAACAGCCTCATTAGACATTACTCATAATTTGGGTACCTACTGGCTGGCAAAATACACCTGGTGATTATTAGCTGGTGATTATTGAACGGTGTCTACCAGGAACCTACCAATTGTACATGTAGCTCATATTTATGATGTTGTAGTTCTGTGCTTGTAGTTATGATATCGTTGAGTCTTTCTTGCCTTCATGATGTTATTTCTATGCTAATCTAATGGCAAATACTGGTGTATATAGGACATATAGCACCTCTTTTTACATCCACAATGACTATTACCCTATGATAGATATGTGTGATGTCTGAATGAGCAATCAACGTTGTAGCTTATCCTAAATTTGTTGTACAAGAACTGTATTCTGTATAACATTATTCAAAACATGTATGAATGTTTAAACCTACGATGTATATGAAGCACATATACAATGCCCATCAAAATAAGACCCTGTTCAGCATTTTACCAGGAGGCAGTACAAAAGTCATAACTAAAACTTTTATCAAGTAAGTAAGTGCTACATGCACAAATATGGAGAAAGGACTTTTAGAGTCTGAAATTTCCAAGTAGTAGGATGAAAAAAATATAGATAACACTGTAAGAGAGAACACTATCAGACTGACTTTTCTAGGACACTGGCAGGTTGTGAGGGCCAGATGTCAAATCTTGCAGGGAAAGAGTAATTAACACTGCTCCTTGGCTGTTCCCCGATTTTCTGCTCCAGCCAGGAGCATCTCCCTAAAGGGCATGGTAGTGTAGCCGAAACATGGGCTCATGACCAGCACCAGTTGGGGGTTGAAGGAGAAAGGTACATGATACTCTCAGCAGTGGAGCCTTGGTCATATGGCATCATTTCCGTGTCAAAATATCGTATCTAAAAACGTACCTTAATATAGCGTAAATACGTCTACGATATACGTAATTTTCGATTAAAACGATATCGTTTTACGTATATACGATATCGTCTCGGAACAAAAATATCGATATACTCCATTATACTCAGCAAAAAGCACTTTTCTAAGGTATCGTTATAAACGTACCTTAAATGATCGTCATCAGGTATACGATATCGCAATTCAGACGGTGTTTTATCATATGGTATCGTTCATTTCGTAACGCTTTCCCCCATTCAAACATGACAATGTCTCACTTGAAATTGAAATCATTGTTACCCTGTATGGCATCATTTCCGTGTCAAAAGTTCGTATGAAAAAGGTACCTTAAATAAAAGAAACTAAACGTAAATGCATCTACGATGCTTCAATTATAACACGAAGGAAAAGTCGTTTCGGTAGTACGAAAGGGGCCTTACGAACGATTCCTAATATCCCTTACTTCATCTTTAGTTTCCGTGTGAAAATATCGCATTAAGGTGCGTACCATAAACAAGCCTACAAACGTGCACGATGTTGTGATAGGGATACACAGACAAACTGCCTAAACTATATACCTGCACAGATATAAGAGAACCCAGTTTAAGTTGAGTCACGTTTACACCCCATGACGTATCTTTTTCAGGCATCCGACTGATGGGCGGAAGTTCGTCCAGCGAGGGAAGGGTTGAAGTGTACCATGACGGGCAGTGGGGGACGGTCTGTGACGACGATTTTGACATGAACGACGCCAACGTCATCTGCCGTCAGCTGGGATACGGAAGCGCTCTCGAGGCCCGATCTAAGGCAGCCTTTGGGGCGGGGTCCGACCCGATCTGGCTGGACGACCTGAACTGCGGGGGCTCCGAGACAAGCATCGAAGACTGCACCCATAACGGATGGGGCTCACATAACTGTGGGCACCATGAGGACGCTGGTGTCGTCTGCTCTGGCGGTGAGTACCACGTCCCTCTTGAAACATCGTACACGTATTTAAGCTATGCAAAGGGGACGTATGGGCATCGTTCAAAAGGCCTCTTCAGGCCTACGAAACGACGTTTTGTTCAAAGCATCGTAGACGTATTTACGTCTATTTTCGCTTCTTTAAGGTACCTTTTTCAATACAAAATTTTGACACGGAAATGATCCCATATTGGTCATGCCAAATTAACTCTAGGCCTGACCTATCTAGCCATACACAGTCCACCACTGTCTCAAAACATGATTGTGTGCTTGGCAGACTTGGCCCATTTGAAAGAGAAAAAAATCAGAATCTTAGTCTATGAAATCGTCTGAATATATTTTAGGGCTGCAAGGTTAAAATCAGCAGGACAATATTTGAAAGCTTCAATCTGCAGGTTTAATGAATCTAGCCCATGGTCTCTGAGAAACTGAGTCCCTACGGTAACTGTGGTTTGCCTCTGTACATACATGTAAAAGCAGAGTCTGCTGTGAAAGAACAAGTCTAAACTAACCAAGCAGAAATAGAGCCAGTTAGGGCTGGGCTGGGCTGTGATTTGCTGACCCTCAGAAGTACATATCAGATGTACTAAATGACTCCATCTGGGAAGGCCCCATTACAAACTCATTTGTCATGCCTGTAATCCATGAACAAACATACATGTTGGTCTAATCCCCATGACACTATAGCTAGCTACTGGTCATAGCTAGCACTGCCTAAGCAATAATTAATGGACGTGTACTTGTAACTCAGCAAAGTTTGTAGGCCACTATCACTGATAAGGTCCAGTTGTGGAGTTTGTACATGTTGGTGAAGACACCATTCATACCTTGCGGCATCTGTAAATGCTTATGTCTCAGATGTAGTGATTATCACCAGACATCCCTAATGAACTAGAGAATATTAGCGTTCAGTATGCAAATGTGAGCCTAACTAGCACAACTGTAATCTCACTTAGTACCTTTGTCACTACAGAAGATACTTTTGCCATAATTATTTAGTCCTCATCATTTACAACATTTCCCTGTTGATTATGCAAATAAGGCCCCAATCAATGGAAATTTTATCTTAAAACATTCTTTCCAAGCTTAGCTACATACATTGTAATCATAAAGGCTATATTCATATTGAATATAAAATGTGCTTATCGCATATTACTTATAAACATTTCCTTTTTAACCTCATTAGGTATATTAATGCTGCATATACATGCTTAATTAGCTTAACTTTCACTTTAAAAACTTTCAGCCCCAACTTAATAACCACTAACAACATACACTCTTATTATCAATTCCCCATCACCAAAAACTAAGGAATTACGGCATTTCCTCGTTGACTATGCAAATGAGGTCCGAAATTAGCAGGGCTTAAAGTCATTTGACATTTGTTTCAACCAAGTTTGGTACAACGCTAACTGTGTGTAATATACTATATGAGTTATCACTAGATATGGCCGCGTTTCCTTGTTTCCCTTGTTTATTATGCAAATGTGGCCTAATTAGTAGGCGTGTATTTTAAAACAATCAGCCTCAACTAACAAATTTGAGAATAAAATACTGTAACTATCAAGCCCCCATCACCAACCCAAGCCAAAGGAATTATTGCATATCGTCATTTATCCTCCTAATATGGTCATCATTTGCATAATGATAGATAAATCTAAAATTCTATGTTTTATATTAGAGCATATTCTACCAACATACCAAAAAAATTTGAATCCATTCTTAATGGTTCAAGTTGACTTATTTTCTTCACAAAATAACACAGCACAGAACCTTCAAACCATTGGCTCATTAATTCATGGGATTCTTACAGTCTACCCTGGGCTTGTTTCACTGTAGGCTGTCCTGTTCAGACTAGTAGGCTGCCATCTTTCAGCCTACTAGGCTGACTTTGTTGGACCATGGTGAGAGGTAATGGACTACCAGTCTGTTCCGCTCAGACTACCAGGCTGGGCAATGTTTAACGTTAAATATCTCGACAACGGTATGTGTTACGACCAAAGTAAAAACACCATAATGTAGAGGAGAAAATTCCCTTTCCAATGACATATTAATATTTTCTGTACTTCAAGCAATAAAGATTTTAGAACTTAACAATTTGGGCTCAGTTTAGAAACTGACTTTCAAAATTTAAACTGACCAGCTCAGAGAAATACAGCCAGGGCGTCTGGGGAATGACCCCTCTCCCTACGTTGTGTATCTTCAGCAAATACATGTCCCAGCACAGTTGCAATAGTTTCAATGCTCTTGATTGCATCTGTTTTGTTGATTTCAGCTGCCCAATGTCCAGCGCTGACTCCCCCAGCTAACGGAACGCTGAGTCCTACCGGAGTGAACTCCTACAATGACGAGGTGATGTTCACCTGTAACCAGGGGTACGAGCTGGAAGGGGCCTCAAGTGTGAGGTGCCAGGCAAACCGAGCTTGGAGCGATCTTGTTCCAACATGCACAGGTAAGACAGATTAAGTTTGTCAGACTTCTTCCTCCATTCTCTTTGTAGATCGCGACGAATGTGCGACAGTGAATGGCTCCATTTTGCATAAATTCTTCCAATCTCTTTATCCATTTTGCATAAATTCTTCCAATCTCTTTATCAATTCACCCTGCCCTTAATGTTTCCTTGACCATTACAAATGATGTGGCAACTGAAATCTAGCCAGTGTGTGGAGGACTTTTGCCTTTGTCATACCATTGCCTTTCCTGTCTCAGAATAGCAGTTTTAGAAGAAGAGGTAAACGTAAGGTAGTGACCCCTTTCCCTACATTGTGTGTCACCAGCATATGTATGTTCCAGCACAGCAATGCTACTATGATCACAATTGATAAACATTTGTTTTATCATTTTAGTGGTCCAATGTCCAGCACTGACTCCCCCAGCTAACGGAACGCTGAGTCCTACCGGAGTGAACTCCTACAATGACGAGGTGATGTTCACCTGTAACCAGGGGTACGAGATGGAAGGAGCGTCTAGTGTGCGGTGCCAGGCAAACCGAGCTTGGAGCGATCCTGTTCCAACATGCAGAGGTAAGACAGTAGTGTTTATTCTTTTTTGTTCATGTATCTAGAAACACAGAGCTAAAGTAAAGGACTGTCAGTTTTGGCACTTGTACCATTTCATGTTCAAATGTGAACTGCAATTTACTCAATTTGAATATTAGGGAAAATTACATGCACCCGTATTATTATTGTAACTAATCCATGATTTCCTGTTATATCAAGGAGCTTTTATCAGATAAAAGCTCCTTGGTTATATAAGCCAAAATATTAATTGGCTATAAGGTAGCATTCTATAACATATATCAGGAACTAAATGATCTTGAACTAAAATGTTTGTACACGTTCTGAAGTGAAGTGATTGCAATTGGACATCACTATTGATCCTGAAGAAGGCAACAGCTGTCGTTGAAAATTTGATCCGTGCATATCTTTCTGTTGGAAGGAAATCTAGCATTTTAATATGACCGTTTTGTGTTGTTTTCACAGTGTGTAACACAAGTACAGATGCAGAGTACCTGTACCGATGGGACCTTCCGCCTGTCACGGGATCACGGTTTGAGTTTGAAGTGCAGGCCGGTGACCACGTTCACGTGGCGCTATCGGCACAGAACCAGGATCTCAGCAACATGTATGAGGTGGTGATTGGTGGCTGGGGTAACAGTTGGTCTGTCATACGTCTCTCAAAGCAAGGCGCGAACCAAGCTGAGGCACAAACACCAGGTAGGTTGTATCATTTAAGTTATGATTTGTATTTCTTTTTTTCTTGGTTTGGCTGTTAAGCACACACAGCTAGGGCTGCCCAACTATCCTGTGGCTATTTAAAGGGCTAGCCCTGCCAGCGATCTAGCCAGCATCCGTTTTTCCGTCACTCGACGGAAATTTGCTTACTGTGAACAAGGTTATCTTACATACTGTGTGACAGAATTTTTTTAACCTTGAATCCGTCAACCTTGATGGACAAAAATTCTATTGCCCCTCCGTAGCTTCTCTTAGGTGGAATCTACGGGCGGCTTGGGGACGCTGTCCACGGCCGGAAAGCCACACACTGTTTGTTTTGCTATTGTTATGATTGTTGACTTTCCATTGTCGCGGTTTTTGCGACAATGGGAATTGGCTGACGAAAAAAAATTTTGAGCTGGCCAGAGCCCTGAGTCCTGCTGACAAAGGCAGAGGCAATAGTACACATAGATTTTGACAAGGGCAGGGTACTTATCAATAATAACATTCTAACTACATAAAAGAAATGTACCTTCTGTAAAAGTGAAGATACAAATTAATATTCACAGAAAATTCCATATGGACGCTGCCTTGCTTTAATTTGTAAATACATGTCAATGAAAACAAAAGGTGAAAATATTATACCATAACCCAGTATCACCTGTGTTAAAGGCGCCCAGAGCAGTTTTTGAGTCTTTTGAAATTTAATTTTCAAGACATTTTTACACACAGTAAGGTTAAATAACACTATCTCATTGCATATCGACATTTATTGAGCAAAGATGAGACGTCGTTGGGTGGTGAGAACTTATTGAAAATCTGAGCGCTGCACGTGCCATTATTTCAAATTTTCGGAACGCACGCGAACATGACAAATGAATCCCGAACGCTTCCGGAGATGTCGTCACTTGTTCGAATGAAGTTTCGATTTGCGAACGGGCGAATCAGATTCAATTCGCTCAATGACCTCATGCGTTCGAAAATCTCCGAAAAGTACCGACGGGAAACCGTTAGTGGCTCGATCCTGTGCTGATTTATTGTAGGATATAATAAATCAAAGGGGTCCGTTTGCGGCATGTTTGTGCATCCTTTTAAGCGCTGAAAGTACGAAATAATGACACAAATGTGCTAGAATGGTGAAGTAAATGTCAATACCGTACTGATTAAGGCTGGGTATCGGTACAGCGTACCGGTACAAAACCGGTTTTTCTTATTGGACCGGTCCAGAAAAACCGGACCTGAAAAAGTTAGGTGGACCGGATGTTGGACCGATTAGAAAATTAACATATTATTTGATCAGGCATTCACACGTTTTGGCGCTTGCAGTTGGAAGAAAATGACAAGAGTGAAGTAGAGTAGAGTTTATAGTAATTTCTACCAAGGTTTACAGTCAATCGTACAGGTGCAGTTAGCGTTGTAGGATTTTAAAACGCCAGTGTAAGTCTAATACTTCACCAAACAGATTTTTTTGTAGTGAAATGCACCATTGGTATGAGTCATACTGCATCAGGTCCAGGTTCAGGTCCGGACCTGGACCTGATCCTATGGACCTGAACCGGACCTGGACCTGAATGTTCTGTACCGGTACCCACCCCTAGTACTGATTGTCTCATCCAGAATATCCCCAATTTTAATGCACTAAAAACTGCTCTGGGCGCCTTTAAACAATAACATCGTTATAGTGTAAGAAAGGGGCGATGTTGTGGCCTTTTGTTGTCTAAGTCATCAAAAGTGAGCATCTTACTGTGAACAAGGTTATCTTACATACTGTCTGCTCGACTTCATGTTAATCTGTTGGACTTCAGCGCTAAACAGTTGGGTCCAAATTATTCAACAAAACAGATACCAACAACATCTAACAAAATATCACAATTTGTGGACTTCTGCCACCGTGACTCTTACAATTATTATAGCACACTTTTGATAACAATTCTTATAATAAAGATAGGATTATCATTTAGATAGCATTTCCAAACATGAATATGCTGTAAATGCAGAAATGTTCGCGGTGGATTAATGTTCGCGTTGACCACTTCACCGCGAACTGAAAACCACCGCGAACATTTTTCTATATATAAGACTGCAGTCTATGGTGTTACTGCAAAATTAAATCTACCGCGAAAAGTCCTTTTACCCGCTACCGCGAAATTAAATCCCCGCGAACTTAAATGCATTTATAGTATATAGTATATTTTGCACAATGCACATTCTGTATGTGCAGACAACAGTAAAAAACACAGTCTTACAATCATCTATTCTTCCACAGGTATCACCTCTCCAAACCAATACCGAAGGTTCTGGATAACCTGGGCTGATGGTGGCACCATCGCTGTTGGACGCGGCAGCGAGATCAACCCGTTCCTGCAGTGGGTTGATCCAAACCCCCTACCCATCAGCTATGCTGGCTACTCAACAGGATGGGGCATTGCAGGCCAGTGGAGGTTCTGTTCACCAGGTAACTTTTAGTGATATAAATCTGATTGCTGTCATCTTTCACACAACAAAACAGTAACTTAATACATGTACTATCAATGGTGACGGTTGCATGTAAGTTTGTAAGTAGCCAATTAACGCTTATCTGGCGGCAACACGCCTTTGAGTCCTATAATAATTATTTTATGGAAAACACTAAAATAGATTTTCCTCATTACGTATTTAAATCAAGTCAAGATTTGCGTAATTTGCAACACAGACACATCAAAAACAATACCTCCATTTCTCATGGAGGTAATGATCATCCACAAATGCTGTTTGCCTATATGGCCTACGTCACATTTCCAACAAAGCCAGGCAGAGCAGCTTTTGGAAACGAAAAGTATACAAGACTAGCCTCTACCAGGCTTCGTGGTTTGATGGTCTAATTGTCGAAATTGGACAAATAGAGTCACCGTACGCTAGGGGAGTCAGCCGGCCGAGAAGGTTCATTTTGGTGTGGTTTGGAGAATATCCCTAATCGGCCGACTGACTCCCCTAGCGTAGTATTTACTCTATTTGACCAATTTCTACAATTAGACCACCAAACCACGAAGCCTGGTAGAGGCTAATACAAGACACCAAACTACACAAGACGATGTTATAAAGAGAATAGTAAGAGTATATATCAGATTCTCTATTTCCATTTTTACAAGCAGCCCAGCCGGGCCCCGTTTTGGACGGGCATATGATGTGACGATAGCCGAAGAGTATGACTTACGTCATAGCATATTAATGCCTTTCTGTCTCGGGAGAGCAGTTTTACAAAAAGGAAAAACTTAAGGGAATGACCCCTCTCCCTACGTTGTCTATCTTCAGCAAATACATGTCCCAGCACAGCATATGCTATAGTTTCAATGCTCTTGATCAACCTTTGTTTAATGTTTACCATTTCAGCTGCCCAATGTCCAGTGCCGACTCCCCCAGCTAACGGATCGCTGAGTCCTACCGGAGTGAACTCCTACAATGACGAGGTGATGTTCACCTGTAACCAGGGGTACGAGCTGGAAGGAGCGTCTAGTGTGAGGTGCCAGGCCAACCGAACTTGGAGTAGTCCTGTTCCAACATGTGCAGGTATGACAGTTATTGTACAAAATATTTCAACCTTGTAGACTTTGAGGTAAAGTTTGCTGTGTTGGCCTTGAATATTGCTCCATCCTCTTTGTAGATGCCGACGAATGTGCGACAGCGAACGGTCGGTGTGATCACATCTGCTCAAACTTTCCTGGAGGGTACCGGTGTTTCTGCCGCCTGGGATTTGTGTTGATGGGGGACGCCCATGGCTGTGGAGGTACAATTATTGATTAAAGTGTTAAGTATGATTCTAGTTCATTGCACAAGCATATTATGCAACTCACTTCACATTTTCAATTCAGAATACATTTGTAATTAAGCAGCTTCCCACTTGGGCACGTAGATGGCAATTACTTTCAAATTGATAAAAGTAATGTTCATGAAAGTGTTCATGGGAGGGAGCTACGTACAAAGGACAACTACACACAGTTTAGGTGCCGATCATCCAGATTCAAGAATAGCACACTTCCTTTCATTGTATCATTGTTAAATGAATCTTAATGAAGTTTTTAAGTGATTTAGTATTGTTTTATGTATCATACACCAATTCAGCCATGTATGGCTGCAATGATATGTACAATGTACATATCATTGAATGCGCGCATATACATGTCATGTATATGCGCACTGACTTGTTTTGGCGCCAATAAAACCATTCATTCATTCATTCATGTTACACTTTTCCGTAGGTCTATTATTTGTTAACCCCAATTGATGCAAGCTTATGTCGATGGAGGTTAGACATCTATTAGTAAGTAAAAAGGACAAAAACAGTTGCCCAAACAACTGGATATGATTTTTACGTTTCAGATAACATCCATTATCTTTCGTCGGTGACACTGAAGAGATCTCATTTGAGAGCAAGTTTTGTATCCTAACTATGACTTATTGTGCAAAAGGGAGGAAAACTAGATCTATTTTGCATATCAATTCATAGTAACGATACTAAAGCCTGCTCTTTGACCAGATCTCTTCAGTATCACAGATGAAAGAAAACGGATGTTATCTGTAATGTCTGTCTGCAGTTGAGTAACTGTTTTAATGCAAGCTTGCCTATGACATATGTGTGTACGTAACTATAATAATAATGATATAGCCTGCAATGTTTGACATGCACATCTAGTAACTGTTAGTAACTTTGTTTTCAAGTGTGCGGACGCTGCCAAGGCGGAGACGTCAACTGTGACCCGCTGTCAGGTGTCTGCTCCTCTGGGTGTCAGGATGGATGGAAAACACAGCTGTGTGATAAAGGTATTTTCTGTATCAATATCATATGATTTTTGTTCTGTTTCAGAAATCATGTACTCCTAAACTCTTCACCTTTGCTGTTGTAGGTGTTTGATATGTGGGTAGGGGCCAGGAAACAAAGCTCTACAGTGGGCCCATAGCTGCTCTTTAAGGCACTGCAGCAGAACGTACGGTTTTGATATCATATGTTGTTGTTGTTGTCTCTATTATCCGCTTGTTTCGTCGGAAGATGGTCACATGTGCTGTCTTTTCTCTCTCACTGTGCTTCTTTCTCTTAATGTGTACTTCTCTTGCTGCTTTTTTCCAATTGGTCGGCATGCGGCACACATCTGTCGGTACACTTTCTTTCTCTCTTTTCTTCATCATCCTATGGTCTTCTCCCTCGCTTTCACATGTGTATGATCTTACTTCACATGTGTGTTATCAATTTCCAGTCATTCAAAAACGTTTTGTTTCTAGGATGTAATCCATCATTGCTTTTTGTAGCCTCTCTGATCCTTCTCTGCTGATTTCCTCAAGGGTGCCAGAGTATATCATATTGTCATAATTTTTTGTGGTAGATAGTAATGTTTGGGCCCCAATAGTCACCCAGTCCATTTGGTTTAGACGTTAAAGGAAAATAAATAACTCAAAGGTTTGACGGATTGTCAAGTTTTGGCATTCAAGCTATCCACTGTGTCTAGGGCACGATGGCATGTCAGGCAACTCGCACCCAGGACCTATGGGTTCTGGGCCAAATACCCTGGTCATTACGCCAACAAGACGCCACTTTGTCTGAAGACATTTAGAACACTCGTCTCATGTGTTTTGATTCCTTGTCTTGCAGCTGTGGATCCACCAATGGACCTGGCAGTAACTGACATCACGGATGATGGGTTCAAGGTCACGTGGTCTCCATCCCCTGATCCTGACCTTGACCTTGAGGGATACCGTGTCGTGGTGTCCAGGCTGGACATAATGACAGCTGTCAATCAGAGCACAGCCGAGACATCGTTTCCGGTGGTTGGTCTGTCACCGGAGACTGCCTACATCATCAGGGTGACAGCCCTGTTCTCATCAGTCGGTTGGAAGGCACAGAGCGAGACAGCAATGATACTGGTGTTCACAGGTAGTTCGTTTCTGTTTTTAATGAAAAGGAACATAGAATTTTGTCACTTAATACCGTAATGATGCTATGTGTGATTGCTATCAGCTAAAATGAGGGTCTGCATGGGGGGTCTTGGTAACGCTTAACGGTGAATTCAGGAGGCCCGGTAACGCTTAACGGTAAATTCAGGAGGCCCGGTAACGCTTAACGGTAAATTCAGAATGAGTTGCAAAGCATAACATTAACATTGACGTGCATTCCTATTCATACAACGCTAGAGTAGTTATATCAATGGGTGAAAATGAGAAGCAAAAGTTGCCCAGAACCTGGAGGAATGACAGGGGGGGGGGGGGAGAGGTGGATTGAACTACTGTGTTTCAGCACATGGAGCGCCGAAGGCGCGACCCGTTCCAAAAATTTTAAAATCAAGACCCTCTTAAATGCTATTTCCTGCATTTTCGCCAAATTTTGCCGACCGACTAAGCTAGGTTGATTTTGACATTTTCATCAAATTACACATGATTATACTCGTAGCTTTGGCCTCCACCCCCAGAGCCCCGACATATCTTTACCAATTCGAGCTCGGAAGGCAAGAGGCGTTGCAATATAAGTCCGGGAAAAGATTAAAATCTGGACCGTCTGAAACGCCATTTACTGCATTTTGAAGGACAGATTTTGCCGTATACGTAAGACGAAGCTAAATTAAATGACATTTTATTAGAGAGAAAGGTTGTTTTTGTGCGAAAACCCACGCCCCTAAGTAACATATTTTTGCCATGTCGTCGTGAGCGCCAAAGGCACAAACCGTTTCAATGGAGGTCCGGAGAAATCTCATTTTCTGCATTCTAGGAGAACTTTTTGCCCGAAACTTAGCTATGTTTGACACTGAAATCTGTATGAGTGATAAAGTTTTGAGGGCGACGCTTCCGCAACATATTTTACCATGTTCAGAGCCGAAAGCCGGGAGGCTCGGAGAAATTTTGAAATATGGACCCTTTGAAACGCCATTTCCTGCATTTTCAGGGGTTCTATCTGGCATTTGACTTCCTTGTATATAGTATAACGGGTCACGAAGAATTTCTTGGTAACGGTTAACGGTGAATTCGGGATAACAAATAACGATTAACGTTGAATTAAAACGACCAATAACGCTTCACGAAGAATATACCGATAACGATTAACGTTGAATTAGAGCGGGTCGGTAACGATTAACGGTGAATTAAAATGGCTCGTAACGCTTAACGGAAAAAGGCATGCAGACCCTCTAAAATGGCCTTGGTGACATAAGCTTCTATTTGATGATAGAAAAACTTGTAAGAAAAGGCATCACACCAAGTATGAAACCGATCCACCCAGCCTTTCTTTAGTTATCTTGTTGACAGACACACACACACACACACACACACACAGACACACACACAAACGCAGGGTAAAACATAACCTCCATGACATATCATGGTAAAACCTTGTAAGGAAAGGCTGAGTATATTTCTTGCATGGATGTCTGAGGAAAAAGTATTGGATTTAGTGCAGATACGTGGTAAAACTATAACATATTTTCTTTAGATATATAATTTCAGCTGAAGTCTTTTGCGGTATCTAAAGGTTTCTAACAATTTTGTGATCCAGAAGCTGTCTGTTAACCAGTCTTTTCTTTTCCAGCCGCCACGCCAACCACTACGCCTGCACCTGCCCTTACCACCGAGCAGAAAAGTCGGGAGACCACCCTCCTTTCTACCGAACCAGAAGCTTCGACCGTACAAAATACACAAGAGGCCATGAGGGATGGAGGGTCATCTGATGATGGTAGGTTCTCGTGTTTGTTTGACTCAACAACACCGTAGAACTGGAGAAACTGTCATTAAGGCTTACACCACATTTCCAAATCGGGGCCCTGTCGGGCTGTTTGTGGAAACGAAAAATAGAAATGGATACGAAAGAAAATAAGATACACAGATAATGCCCACGACTATTCTCTTCAATCTTGTGCAGTTTTCA
Organism: Branchiostoma floridae; assembly: GCF_000003815.2. NCBI lineage: Eukaryota > Metazoa > Chordata > Leptocardii > Amphioxiformes > Branchiostomatidae > Branchiostoma > Branchiostoma floridae. The sequence goes on along the minus strand of NC_049991.1, from coordinate 18,634,892 downwards.
TATCATCATTTACGTTCCCGAAAGCTGCCCGGCGGCCGGCCCCTGCTTGGAAATGTGACGTAGGTCTAATACCCTTGTCACATTATCCACGATCTTCGGGCGTATCAATGGAAGATCGGTCATATTTATGATCAACAGAGGGTTGCGCGTATTTTTCACATGAAAACCGTCCCTGTCACATGTAAGCCATACTTTGTACCTTGTACCGTCAGTGTGCAATAAAGTTATAATTATAAGTGAGGCTCGGGCGATTGTCGCAGAATCGTCGCCCGATCGATTTTCGCCAAATGTGAGAGGGGTATAAGCAATAGATGATTTTATAAAGCTTTTCAACAATTTATCAATTGTGGTAACAGCTTTGTTACCTCCATGAAATGTCATGGAATGGAGGTTATATTTTCTGTTATGTGTCTCTGTCTGTGTAGATGATTACTCAAGAACGGCTGGATGGATTGGTTTCATACTTGTTGTGTTGATGGGGTGTGATGAAATCTCGAATCGATGTGATTTTGGGAGCCGTATCCGTTGTTATAATCGATGTAATAATATCAGAAATCACCCCTATATTTGAGATATATTGGTACAGGCATCGTGCTTTATGTGTTTGTTAATGGGCTTAGCTCCAAGCAGATAGTGAGGTGACAGCTGTTTGGGGAACCCCGAGTTTTTTTAATATGATAATTAGTTTTATTTATGTCTGCTTAGGATATCATGGAGATGTGAAGCGTAAGTATAATTGTAAGAAGTTGAGGTACATTTAACGATAATGCTTAACAGGTATGGATGTCTCACATACTGTACTGCTGATTTGAGTGACATGGTGATTAAAATGCCATTAGGTCCTCTCATCTGGGTTGGGTGTCAGAAGTTTTATGGGCAATACTGATTTTGTTACGATAAGGGACAGTTGTTAGTTGTCTCTTATCGTAGCCAATGGTACTTGTTTTTTAGCAGACGGGGTTGGCGCCAAGTATTCATCTTACAGTTGGTGTAGGGCTGTCAAAGGAAAGTGTGCATCTCGTTTTTGTACCGTGTGAACAGCTGATGTTATGACATATTGGTGGAAAATCAAATCACCATCTGACTAAAGTTGGCCACATCCCTTCTTCTTTCTGAGTTTCCCAACTTCCTCCCACCACACAGCTCTGAGGCACATAGTCGAACCTCAATAATGCTGACAACCTTAGACATTTTAAATGCCAAACATCAAGCTTAAGGAACACCACGCTACCATATGCCGTTGACCTCTTAAACTCACATTACACAATTAAGTGTCACATTTTGATAATTAGCTCCATGAAATGTCATGGAATGGAGGTTATATTTTCTGTTATGTGTCTCTGTGTAGATGATTACTCAAGAATGGCTGGATGGATTGGTTTCATACTTGTTGTGTTGGTGGGGTGTGATGAAAGCTCGAATCGATGAGATCTTGGGAGCCGTATCTGTCGTTATAATCGATGTAATAATATCAGAAATCACCCCTATATTTGAGATATATTGGTACAGGCATCGTGCTGTATGTGCTTGTTAATGGGCTTAGCTGCAAGCAGATAGTGAGGTGACAGCTGTTTGGGGACCCCCCAGTAGTTTTATTTATGTCTGCTTAGGACTGTTTGAAATATTTGTAACAGTTGGCACAGTAGTTACCTCCATGAAATGTCATGGAGGTTATATTTTCTGTTTTGTGTCTCTGTCTGTGTACAAGATTACTCAAGAACGGCTGGATGAATTGGTTTCATACGTGTTGTGTTGGTGGGCTGTGATGAAAGCTCGAATCGATGTGATTTTGGGCGCCGTATCTGTCGTTATAATCGATGAAATAATATCAGAAATCACCCCTATATCTGCAATATATTGGAACAGGTATCGTGCTTTAAGTGTTTGTTAATGGGCTTAGCTTCAAGCAGATCGTGAGGTGATTTGTATGACAGCTGTTTGGGGAACCCCGAGTTTTTTTAATATGATAATTTGTTTTATTTATGTCTGCTTAGGATATCATGGAGATGTGAAGCGTAAGTATAATTGTAAGAAGTTGAGGTACATTTAACGGTGATGCTTAACAGGTATAGATGTCTCACATACTGTACAGCTGATTTGAGTGACATGGTGATTAAAATGCCATTAGGTCCTCTCATCTTAGATGGGTTGGGTGTCAGACGTTTTATGGGCGATACAGATGTTCTGATTTCGTTACGATAAGGGACAGTTGTTAGTTGTCTCTTTCGTAGCCAATGGTACTTGTTTTTTAGCAGACGGGGTTGGCGCCAAGTATTCATTTTACAGTTGATGTAGGGCTACTTAAGGAACACCACGCTACCATATGCCGTCGACCTCTTAAACACACATTACACAAGTGTCACATTTTAATAATTACTAATCAGATGGACATCCTTTGTGTCATTAAATAAATACACCACTACTTTCCCATAACATTTATAACCATTACTCTCAAATACAACCGACTATAAACATACATACCACCCACAAAAAAAACAATAAATATTTCATGGAGGTATGAGGTCCCCGAACTCTAGTTTTCGATTGAACTTGATGTTCATCTGATTCTGTAGTGTTGTCTTATTGATTACCTGGTTTATAGAAAAACACATTCTAACATCGGTTTTGCTTTGCTTTTTATCAGCAGCCGCCACAACGACAGCCACTGCTACCACCAAACAGACAAGTGGCATGACCACAGTCTTGTCCACCAGGCCATCAACTCAAGTACAGCTAGGCTCGGAAGCCACTGGTAGGTTCGAATTCTATCACTAAAACCATCAATCTAGACACATTTTAAGTATTTAAGACATAAACGTTCTTATTCAACATAGCACCAATGTATCCAGTGAAATAGAAACTGCTCTGAATAAAGGGAGAGTTGTTAGTGAGTGAATAATATTTCTGTTTATGCTGCAGAAACCACGGAGACCAGCAGCAGACCGCCGGCGGAAGACAAAGCAACACCAGGCCAGGTATGCTGTTCTACAGTTGATGGTATTTTGGGGATAAACAAGCCCCTCTGTTCAATTGGAATTGTAAGACCTATTATTGCTGATCCTTGATATAAAAGTATAAACTTGACAAGTTCCTGACCATCTCTTTGTTCATTACATTTTGTTTTAATTCAACAATAGCACTGACACAGAAAATTCAATTTGTTCAAAATTAATTAGTAAGTTTGACTGTCACAAAATGGCCGCCCCACGGTAGCTCAGTGAAAGGACTACATCTCTACCCTGAAACTAAAACCAAACAAGTACTAGTAACCAAAACTGTATTCAGGAAAAAAGAAAGGGTACGAACAAAGAATTTCAAAGAGAAAAAATATGGTCGTGTCTGTTTTAGACTTATATGAGTGCAATTAAAAGAAGTGTTCACTGTGCCAAAAATGTTTAATCATATTCTAATCAAACTGCGATTTATTCCCGTTAACACGTTCGATAGGCTCTTGGTAACGGTCTGGACAGCATCTTTGCTGGTTCGCTGTCTGCAAAACCACAGGATGTACTCCAGAAGCTAGCCCAGGTTAGTCCCACAAAGCACTAGTTTCTATCACTGGTGTTCTGTCAACAGTAATATCATAGGCTGGGATAACTTTATAATAAGAAAGTTACTGTTTAAAGTTGCTTGGGATGAAACCACCAGAGGTGGCACTCCAGGAGGGGAACCCTTGCACGAAATGTTCTTAGGACTTTGCCTTTTTAGAATAGAAATGTCAGCCATTTATCGAAAATAAAACTTTTCATCATACGTAATATTACATTCTAAAGAGACAAGAAAAACTTTAAAAATCAGTATGCATGTAATTTGGTACTAGGATTTCAGTATGATAAGGAAGGGGGCCGTTGTCATTAAGAGTAAAGTCATGAACAATTGTTCATCATGTTTGCCTTATACTATTCTCACTTTTAATTCCTGCTTTGAGGATTTTTGACTTGCATTGAAATCATTCTTGAATATTAACAACACATTGTCAATCACCTCCGAATCGTTATTTGCCCTTGATGCAGATTTGTTGTTAACAACCTACTCTGAAAATTTGTTGTTCTTTCATGGCAAGACTGCGGATGTCCCTGGAGACGCTGTTGTCTTGGGGCAGCCAACATCAGCTGCTGAGGAAAAGGCACAGGTAAGCAATGGTTGGTAGTCTGTGAATGTTAAAACATTAGGGAACATTTTTCAAATCTGTAGATAATCTCTAAGATATTAATAAGGTGTTCAATATTGTTATTCATTGTTGTATATGTAGATGTGCAAGAAGGCTATTAAAATGTTGGCATCTGAAACGGGTCGGACACAGACGTCACAACAAGTGCAAATGATCTCTGAGTTATCATCGCTTGTCATTAAGTCATGTCCGGGCATTCCACAGGAGGATAAGGTAAAAAGATCCTGAAGGGATTTTTCCAAATTCGGACTGTTCTACTACGACATGGCTTAACTCACGTCATGCTTGCAGCAATCCAGAGAACAACTCCTTCCTCTACTTCTGGTTCTACTTAGAGTATTTGTGTTTATCTTGTTATGCATGGCATGAGTCATTGACTTTATTGTATTACATGCTATATTGGAATGCATTTGGGCATATTTTTTTCAGTGTAACATCTCTATTAGCATGGAAACATTCTTTTGTACATCATGCAAATGTCAGTATCATTTTCTCTGCAAGTTGAACATACTGAACAAAAACATTTCATTTTGCACGTTATCAATTTGAAATCTTTTTTGTCACTAAAGGTTCCTTATATAATTAACATATTTTAACAGAAAAGCTTTTAATTTACCTCAAGGCACTCAAATATCTCAATATTAGTTGTTGTTGACCTGACGGTCAAGTTCAATTTTGACACGCTTGAAAGTATTGATTAGCCAACGGTGAGGAAACGTACTCGTCTGGCCGACTAACTCCCCTAGCGTACTATAGACTCTATTTGTCCAATTTCTACTATTAGACCACCGATCCGTGGAGCCTGGTAGAGGCTATGTCTCGACGAGGGTTAAACAGCTGCCCAATTCTGTTATCAGCAGAGTTTGCTAATCAGTGGCGTAATTACGCAAATCGTTTGCTGAATCACGACTGTTCTATACGCTCGGAGCGTCTGACTAGCGAACAGCTTGCGTTAGGGTAATTAGGTGCCGAGGTCAACAACCCCAATAGCAACAAAAGCGTTGCTTTTAAATCTTTAACCACGTTTTCAAAAGAAACATTTATCCTTTCCTCTTTTTGATGGAGAATGACAGCTCAAAATTAGTAATGACCATTCGATACAATGACCATAATCATAAGTAGTTGACCCCTAAGGGTACACAAACATTAAGGAGGCAAGCCAATCCAATGGACCACGCTCGCTCGTGGCTGCTTGCGGCCCAGCTTCATGGCTTAGACATGACCATCCAAGGTTCCTTGGTTCTTTGGATGAATCGTTCGTTCTTTCATTTATTCTTTCCCATCGCATAGGACATCGCCGTAGGTGTTTTGAAGTCCATCACCAGCAACCTGGACAAACTGGACATGTCTGACCCGGCCACTGTCCAGTCCGTGGGAGGATGTAAGTAATCCAACTATTACTCTGCAGTACTAACTATTTCAGTTGTCCACATCTGTATTGTCTTATTGTGCATGTGTTAATCATGCATATTAGTTCTGGAGGAGTCCGTTGGTTTCCTGTGTTCATTACTTTGGTAACATTTGCTTCTGTTCTACTGCAGCTCTGGTGGAGTCGGTCGGTTCTCTGCTTGAGGAACCAGAGAGAGATACACAAGAGGATGATGGGAAGCTTGCATCTGATCTCGAGGAAGACCAGAGTCTCTCTCCAAAGGAGCGCCTTGAAAAGGCAGAAGAAAGGGAAGAGGAGAAACAAGCCGAGGTAACAAAAAGTCATTATGCTTCGTTTGATGCTTGAAGTTAATTTTTAGTTTTTTGTTAGAGACCATTTTCCATCGTAGATCGTGATTTAAATCACATGCATTGCAAGCTGTTCTTCCTTGATTTTCTTAACATATTAATGTGTACATGACTTGACTTGACTTGTATTTAATGTTGAACAAAACATGCGCTTCTGAAGTATGCAATATATGCACCAAAGATGTGTGATGGTGTGGCTTAAACTTAGAAACATTCAATCCCACATACTTAAAAGATTTCAGAACTACGTACTATCACATAAACAAATTAACCTTACTATGTACTAAAATATCTATATGTCTTTAAAACGAAACAAAAGTACATTTTACTCTTTTCCTGCCTTTTAAATGATTCGCATCTCTCATAAAACAGCTTTTTTCTTCAGAACAAATTGCACAAATACTGCGTGCTACGTCTTGTCTAATAGAATGTGTTATTGAGGAAATACCTGGATCATATTAGCTGGTGTAGCTCATCCATAATATTGTCTTTACGGTTACTTACAGAAACGAAGAAATGTCCAGGAAAGCCGCCGGGTCCTGGATGGTCTGTTCGACGCCATTATGGGCTCCATGAGTCCAGGAGCCCCGGCAGTCACCATCGAGAGGGGAGGGGTTGCTCTCCGTGCGGAGAGGGTCTGGGGTGACCAGTTTGGAGGCCGGGTCGTGCAGATGGAGGATGGGAGCTTTCATCTTCCATCTAAAGCAGCGCTGTTCCCGGACTATACACCGCACAACGTCGCTATAAGGGTACGAGTCATGTCATGTCCTGGTTTATCATTAACGAATAATGTCTCTCTTCGTTTATATATATTATATTTGTGATGATCATTTCATTTTTCATTCGTCCCATAGCCTTTTAATCAGCCGTAGGGGCAGCACAACATGTTGTGCTGTATCAATAGGCATTTTAGTCCCCTGGCGGCGCCTATCTCCTCTCCGGGGCATGGTGAATGATGTAATCACCATGTGGCTGATACGACACGAAGGTTCGCCAGGCCTCCGTCCGGGTGATTTGTAGTGAATCACCAACTCCAGACAGAATGGTTTGCTCCATCCACATAGCACCATCGCACGTGTGGGGGTTCTTTAACGTGCATGGGGTGTGGTTCTCCCCATACACGGGACCTCCATTTAACGTCCTATCCGAGGGACGGCCCCAGCCAAAGCCAGGTACTCACTCTCACCTGAGTAAAGTGAGGAAAGTCGTGTAAAGTGCCTTTCCCAAGGGCACAAGATCGGTGGCACGACAGGCGGATTTGAACCCGCAACCTCTCGGTGCAGATCCGCACATGCTTAGACCACTGCGCCACGCGGTCACAATTTGTGATGATTTCAATAATTAAACTTGATATTTTCTTTAAGGATTGTTTTTGTCTGTTTTCCAACTTTGATTTTTTGTCATTAGATTTTTTATTAACTGTTAGTAACAACGTTGCAGTAACTGTTTTACAATTGATACAATAAATTTTATCCAACTTTATAATTTATCTATTGACACATTGAAAAATATGACTCAATATGAAAGTTGATACAGTTACGTGAGTTATTGCTCAGCATTTTTACATATTACATAAGGTCATTGTGAAGAAGGTTCCTGTTACAACTCACTCATCTACATATTAAATATATCATGTTTTTCGTGAATGAGTGAGGTACAAATTCCTGAATACAGTTACCAATACGAATAGAATATGTAAGTAGTAGAATAATTTTGATACTGGCCACTTGTTTCAAAAGTCAATTATCTAGTCTAAGATTTTGTTATTTATCAGTTGACGCAGTTTCAACAGAACCCCTTCACCTGGGGGCGCGGGGAGTACCAGGCACGTTCGTCTGTTATGGAACTGTCACTCCTGCAGAACGACATCCCCGTGGCCTTCAACAACCTGACTGAAGACTTTAACATCACCATTCCGGGCGGCTCTGGAAACAAACCAGCGACGACAACCATCACCTTCCCTGCACCAGGAAACCAAAGTTCAAGCTACCATTTGCTAAAGCTCAACAGCACCGCAGAAGGATTCCTGGTCACCATCACCCCACTGAACACAAGCGTGGTTTACGGCGTGTGGGGCAGGTACGGCGGCCGCCCTGATGACCAAAACTACAACATGTCCACGGAGACGTACATCCTACCTGAGGAGTGTGCCTTGATGAAATCTCTCAGTGGCGATGAAGACACAAACACAGAGAAGACAGAGGCAACGATATTCATCCTGGGAGGAGATGGTCCTGCGGATTACTACATCAAGGTCCAAGTACTTGGTGAGTATTTTCATAAAAATTGGACTGATTGACAGAATATAAGACTGAGGTGAATATCTGTATCAGATGAAGTGATATTGTACTGTCAATGATGATATCATAATTAAACTTTGTTTTGTTGTGATGGAAAAGTATATTTTGTTTGAAATGTTTTAGAGATTTTTTTGGTATTTTCTTACAGAAAGTGTTGAGTTTTTAGAGTATTGATTTCCCACTGTGCACTGTTGTGATTTGGATTGTTTCAAATCTCTTTGAAGTAAAATACATCATCCATTTATGATGTTGACAACAGTTTCCTATCCACACTGCGCACTCATTGGATCATCCTTCATATGTGATTAAGTTATGGGGATAGCGCCGAAGTCGCGCGGCGAAGACGGAACCCTTGCCAGCTGTACACCAATATAAAGGAGGGTGGGTTGGTGGTTCGGTTTCTGATAAATCCCCTCCTCGGGAAAACCCTGTTTCCCATCGAATCTCCCTCCAGCTGTTACTTCCTGGGTCGACCTCACCACGCGCTCCTCGGCGTTGCGGATGGATCCAACAAGAGGCAGTAGGGTGATCATCCCTTGTACTTATATGGTTGTGAGAATCATGTGATTCAGGATCAACCAATGAGCGCACAGTGAAGATAGTTCCCTATCCACACTGCGCACTCATTGGATCATCCTTCATATGTGATTAAGTTATGGGGATAGCGCCGAAGTCGCTTACCTTCACCTTATCCCCATGCTAACTTGTTACTTCATAAATCTACACATTCTCTAACTCCTATACTTTACCCCCTTCCTTATCATTGAAGTTCTCTCTACTTCAACATTTCACATCTCTTACCCCCTCCCTTATTCTCCATTTTCTCTCTACCTCACCTTCTCACGTAACTTCAAACACCCTCTCTTATC
>NC_049991.1:18621417-18625715 GCF_000003815.2 Branchiostoma floridae | reverse complement strand
ATACACGAGTGCCGTTTCCCAGCATGAAACTCCCATCGTACGCGATTAGAGGCTCCCTGACCGCCACTAGTCACGCAGTGATCGCACACTAACACTGAGTGCAGCAAACACGACGCACGAACGACCAGAAACCCACACATGCGCGCCATTTCCTTTCTGTGAAAACGCCCGCTATGTGCAAAGGACGCAGACTCTCTGACTCACGCTACTCCTATGAGTCCCACTAAGCACCCACTAACAATGCAGCCAACGCCCAGCACCATCAGCAGCCCGCACACGCGTACCATTTTCTCCCTGTGAAAACACCCGCCGTGTGCGATCAGACTCTCTGACCAACGCTACTCAGCAATTGCACACTATCAACCGTGCAGCCAATACCAAGCACAAACGACCAGATCTAGAAACTCGCATGACATCTTCTTCCTATGAAACACCCGTCATGCGCGGAAAAACTCTCTGATCAACGCTACTCAGTGATCGCATACTAACAGAGCAGCAAACACCAAGCACAAACAATCAGTGGCCCGCACATGCGTGCCATTTTCTTTCCGGACTCTGGAAACACCCGCCACGTGCGGAAAGACTCTCTGAACAACGCCACTCAGTGAACTCACACTAACCATGCAGCAAACACCAAGCACAGCCGATCAGCGGCCCAAACATGCGTTCCCTTTTCTTCTTGTCAAAACACCCGCCAAGTGCGGAAATACTCTCTGACCAACGGCACCGCTACTCAGTGATCGCACACTAACAGTGCAAGAAACACCAAGCACAAACGATCAGAGGCCCTCACCTGCCACCTGCATGCCCTTTTTTCCCTATGAACACACCTGCCATTCGCGGGAAAACTCTCTGATCAACGCTACTCAGTAATCGCACCCTAACAGTGCAACAAACACCGAGCACAAATGACCAGAGGCCCGCCCATGCGCGCCATTTCACCCCTATGAAAACACCCGGCATGCGCTGAAAGACTCTGACCAACTTTACTCATTGATCGCACACTAACAGTGCAACAAACACCAAGCACAATCGGAAGCCCGCACATACACGCCATTTCATTCCTGTCAAACACCCACAATGTGCGGAAAGACTCTCTGATCAATGCTACTCAGTGATCGCACCCTAACAGTGCAGCAAACACCGAGCACCAACAATTAGAGGCTCGCACCTGCGCGTCGCTTCATTCCTGTGAAAACAGCCGCCATATGCGGAAAGACTCTCCGATCAACGCTACTCAGTGATCGCACACAGTAACAGTGCAACAAACACCGAGCACAATCGGAGGCCCGCACATGCGCACCGTTTCATTTCTGTGAAAACCCCCCGCCATGTGCGGAAAGACTCTCCGATCAACGCTACTCCATGATCGCACACTAACTGTGCAGCCAACACCGAGTACAATCAGAAGCCCGCACATCCACGTCGTTTCATTCCTGTGAAAACACCCACCATGTGCGGAAAAACTCTCTGATCAACGCTACTCAGTGATCGCACACTAACAGTGCAACAAACACCAAGTACCAATGATCAGAAGCCCGCACATGCACGTCGTTTCATTTCTGTGAAAACACCCGCCATGTGCGGAAAGACTCTCTGATCAACGCTACTCAGTGATCGCACACTAACAGTGCAACAAACACCGGGCACCAACGTTCAGAAGCCCGCACATGCACGTCGTTTCATTTCTGTGAAAACACCCGCCATGTACGGAAAGACTCTCTGATCAACGCTACTCAGTGATCGCACACTAACAGTGCAGCAAACACCGAGCACAATCAGAAGCCCGCACATGCGCGCCGTTTCATTCCTGTGAAAACAGCCGCCATATGCGGAAAGACTCTCCGATCAACGCTACTCAGTGATCGCACACAGTAACAGTGCAACAAACACCGAGCACAATCGGAGGCCCGCACATACGCGCCGTTTCATTCCTGTGAAAACACCCGCCATGTGCGGAAAGACTCTCTGATCAACGCTACTCAGTGATCGCACACTAACAGTGCAACAAACACCGAGCACAATCAGAAGCCCGCACATGCGCACCGTTTCATTTCTGTGAAAACCCCCGCCATGTGCGGAAAGACTCTCCGATCAACGCTACTCAATGATCGCACACTAACTGTGCAGCCAACACCGAGTACAATCAGAAGCCCGCACATGCACGTCGTTTCATTCCTGTGAAAACACCCACCATGTGCGGAAAAACTCTCTGATCAACGCTACTCAGTGATCGCACACTAACAGTGCAACAAACACCAGGTTGAAGTACCAACGATCAGAAGCCCGCACATGCACGTCGTTTCATTTCTGTGAAAACACCCGCCATGTGCGGAAAGACTCTCTGATCAACGCTACTCAGTGATCGCACACTAACAGTGCAACAAACACCGGGCACCAACGTTCAGAAGCCCGAACATGCACGTCGTTTCATTTCTGTGAAAACACCCACAATGTGCGGAAAGACTCTCTGATCAACGCTACTCAGTGATCGCACACTAACAGTGCAACAAACACCGGGCACCAACGTTCAGAAGCCCGCACATGCACGTCGTTTCATTTCTGTGAAAACACCCGCCATGTACGGAAAGACTCTCTGATCCACGCTACTCAGTGATCGCACACTAACAGTGCAGTCAACACCGAGCACAATCAGAAGCCCGCACATGCGCGCCGTTTCATTTCTGTGAAAACACCCGCCATGTGCGGAAAGACGCTCTGATCAACGCTACTCAGTGATTGCACACTAACAGTGCAGCAAACACCGAGCACCAACCATCAGAGGCCCGCACATGCGCGCCGTTCCATTCCTATGGCTATGAAAACACCCGCCATGTGCGGAAAGACTCTCTGATCAACGCTACTCAGTGATCGCACACTAACAGTGCAGCAAACACCGAGCACAGTCAGAAGCCCGCACATGCGCGCCGTTTCATTTCTGTGAAAACACCCGCCATGTGCGGAAAGACTCTCCGATCAACGCTACTCAGTGATCGCACCCTAACAGTGCATCAAACACCAAGCACCAACGATCGGAGGCCCGCACATGCGCGCCGTTTCACCCCCATGAAAACACCCGCCATGTGCGGAAAAACTCTCTGATCAACGTTACTCAGTGATCGCACACTAACAGTGCACCAAACACCAAGCACAAACGATGAAAGGCCCGCACATGCGCGCCGTTTCACCAGCTGAAAAGAAAACACGCCAACACGAAACCTCTCCGGACCTCGCTACTCGGTGTTCTCACGGTATAAAAGAACCATCAAACACCAAGCAGGAGCGACCGAGAACGATCCGTACATGCGCTGTTTTCTCCAAAATATAGTACAAAACGGACCAAAACACACCTTCTTTCCTCGTGATTTAAGGAGACTCCCCTCAGCGATAGAAACTGCCAACGCTGCTGCCAGGCTGTGGTTCCTTAGACGACTGCATTCCTTAATAGTCCAGGTCTGTGTCGCCGTCACTGTGTCAACACAAGCAAAACTTTACAAACAACAACGGTAAAAGAAAATATCCCTAATTAGAGGGAAACCAAACACTTCAAAACAGCAACAACAGACATAAAGACAAAATATCGATGTCACCAAAAACGTGCACGCCTCCCTGAAAAAACCAAAGCCGTGCGCTCCGTGACGGCTGTCGTCTAGTGTCGATGCCGCGAAGAACTGCCGTATGTGTTGGGAATGCTCGGCTTGCTGGCTCCAACGCTCTGTCGCAGCTTGCTGCACCTCGGTCGCGATGTGGTAGTCACCTTCCTCGGCACAGGAGAGCTGGAAACCGGGCTGATCTGCTAAGAAAACAACACGTTTAGAACACAAGTATCAACTAAAGACAAAGCAAATGCAAATCAAGCACGAGCGAACCGAGCGAAAGCCCGACACCAAAGATATGCAAAACAACACGTGTACACATTAGCCACCCCAAACCATTGTTCCCAGGAAAACATAATTGGACAAAAAACACAAACGTTTGTTACCGCATTTTCCACCCAAACCTGCTGTATCTTTAACATCCGATGTTTCGACCCGCCAGGTAGGACTCTTCCGCCCTTTCAATATGTGAAGAGGCCGCCAAAAGTCTGTCAGAGCTTGCTACATCTCAGTCGCGCTGTGGTAGTCGCCTTCCTCGGCCTGGGAGAGCTGGAATCCGGGCTGAGCTGCTAAGAAAACAACACGTTCAGACCACAAATTCTGAACCTACAGTAAAGCAGCTAAACCCCACTCGAGCATTCACGCTGGCACGCTGTTCACGTGGTCAAAAGGGGATCCTGTCACGAGTTTCCCTCCCTTCCT
>NC_049991.1:18618916-18621317 GCF_000003815.2 Branchiostoma floridae | reverse complement strand
AAACAAAAGATAATGAAAATCCCACCCAGTCAACTAAGGCAAACAAATGCAAATCAAGCAGTAAAAACCGGGAGAAAACCCGACACCAAAGATATGCAAAACAACACGTGAACAACGACACCCAAACGAGTGTCCCAGAAAAACAGAATTCGACACATACAACAACGTACGTTACCGCATTTTCCACCCAAACCTGCCATATCTCAGCCATCCTGAAGTTTTCCCCCCACTATGTGGGACTCGTCCGTCCTTTCGCTGCGTGGAGATGGCCTGCCCAAGGTCTGCCGGAGCTTCTGGTTCCATCGCCCCGCCGTTACTTGCTGCACAGCTGAACCTCAGAAGTTGTCTTCGACCTGTCAAACTGGAGTCTATGCTGCCTCACTGTACTGTGTGCATATCGACAAAATACCCAGTCAACTAAAAGCAAACAAATGCAAATAAAGCACGTGCAAACCGGGCGAAAGCTCGACCCAAAGATATGCAAAACAACACGTGAACAAACGGCACCCAGACCATTGTTCCCAGAAAAGCAGAATTCGACAAATACCACAACGTATGTTACCGCATTTTCCACCCAAACCTGCCGTATATCCACCGTCCTGACATTTCACCCCACTAGGTAGAACACTAGGACTCTTCCGTCCTTTCGATGCGTGGAGAGGGTCTGCCCCAAGGTCCGCCGGAGCTTCTGGATCCCTCGCCCCGCCGTTACTTGCTGCACAGCCAAACCTCAGAAGTTGTCTTCCTCCAACTGGTAAGCTGGAGTCTAGGCTGCAACACTGCGTGCTCCTCTGGCACAAAACCCGCCCGGCGGCGAGAAACGTGGTCGTGGAACCGCAAGCGGCGGAGACCTGGTCGTCCATCGCCAGGCGACCTCGGCGTTGCGGATGGATCCAACAAGAGGCAGTAGGGTGATCATCCCTTGTACTTATATGGTTGTGAGAATCATGTGATTCAGGATCAACCAATGAGCGCACAGTGAAGATAGGAGTCAGACTGGCGACATCTCTGTAGTTATAAACTTATCAGAATCTAAACTGTTACACTCAGTCTAGTGTAAGATATAATGTGAATTTCACATACTTAATAGAAAGTGTTGATGTTCCACTGAGCAATGTTGTGCTTTTGTTTGTTTGTTTGTTTGTTTGGAATATCTTTAAAATAAGATACATGTTGCATTTTTGATGTTGACAACAGGAATCACTGGCAAAATCTCAGTAGTTATAAACTTATCAGAACCTGTGCGAACTTCCTTTTGTCAGGTCCAGTGACCGAGTGTGACATGGAAACGAAAACTGACATGAAGGAGTCAGACAGCAATGACTTCTATGCCTACCGGATCCAGTGGGTCCGTTTGGGCTGCATCTACTGGAGCGAGACCCAGGAAGACTGGAGGACTGACGGCTGCACGGTGTGTACATTTCTTGACATTTACAGGAGAACTTTTAAATTACTTTTCAGTATTCACAGGAACTACAATTGTAATGACCTACGTTTACTCAATATACTTTTTTAATGGCCACATACAAAAGACAAAGTTTTGGATGTTAATGTTGTCAAATGTTTGTTTTGGCGAAACAACTAAAATTGCAATATAATGTTCGCAATCTGTGCTATAGTGAAAAGAGGCCAATATGCCAAGAAAAGCAATTCAAATCCATGGCTTGAATATATTCTTAATACAGTCAAACCTGTATTAGGGGCCACCTCTACAGAGGGGCCACCTGTCCATAGTGGCCACTTTTTGTCGGTCCCTTGGGTATTTTATCTACAAGTTGCCACCTCTATACAGAGGCCACCTGTCTATAGTGGCCACATTTGTCCGGTCCCTTGAGTGGCCACTATTGACAGGTTTGACTGTACAGTCAAACCTGTATTAGGGGCCACCTCTACAGAGGGGCCACCTGTCCATAGTGGCCACTTTTTGTCGGTCCCTTGGGTATTTTATCTACAAGTTGCCACCTCTATACAGAGGCCACCTGTCTATAATTTGTCCGGTCCCTTGAGTGGCCACTATAGACAGGTTTGACTGTATATCAATAATGCCTAAAGCAGTGAACAGACTCTCAAGGTTGCTGGCGTCTTTCAATAAATAAAATAACCAGTGTTTGTACCAGCAAAATGTGATCCTAACAACTTGACTCTCATTCCTGCTTTCCACAGATAAGCGAGCAGTCCACCATTACCAGCACCATCTGCCACTGCAACCATCTGACGGCCTTCGGACTTGACTTCGCCACTCCGCCAAACACCCTTGACTTCGGGGCCTTGAATTTCAGTGATTTGGTGGACAACGGTGCCGTTTTGACAACCATCATTGTGGCGCTCTGTCTGTTCTCGTTGACATCAGCCGTGATCAAGATCGCTGAGCGTAAAGATAAAAGAAAGGTAAGGAAGGTAC
>NC_049991.1:18603216-18618268 GCF_000003815.2 Branchiostoma floridae | reverse complement strand
ATGATTTTATTACGCTGTTATCATAATGATGAAATCACCTACATCTGTGGAGTAATCTATATCCGTTGCATTTTAAAACAGGGTATTTAGGGATATCAAGTAAAAGAATATATTGGTTTCAAACTGTAGCAATGTTTTGAAATAATTGCAATCTGAAACCACCATCCGGCTACCTAATTGTATCTCCAAATTGCCCTGTTTACAATACGTACATATACAATGGATAAAGGGTATCCCACAGGTCAGTTAGAGTAAGTCTTAGAGTTTTCCAGTATTCATTAAAAAATTTATCGATTCATAAGGCCACACCAATTTTATTTGTTGTTTCTCGGATTTAAAAAAAAAAAATTGGGTCGGTCGGTTTAAAAACTTTTGCAAAACGTAAGGGGTTGGAGAGATCGAGGGGCTTACTCAAGTTCCACAACAGAAATGAAAACATTTTAGCATTTAGAGGGTCCCTGTTAGCAAAGTACAAAGTTTGAAGAAAAATGATAAATGTACCATCCAAAATAGGCATGTACAGCTACTGGAATTTGAGGAACATCTATAATTTGAGAATCAAAGGAGAGGCAGTGAAATCTTGTCAACATGAGGTGTGGCCATCCATTTGAAATTTTTTTTTTTTTCAAATCGGAAAAATAGTGTCGGGAAGTCCGAGAAACATCAAATAAAATAGGTGTGGCCTTGGTTTGACAGGAAAAGACAAATAAGTATAAAAAGGGCTCGCAGGCTAGCCCAAAAGAGCGATGTCTATCACAATTTAGTGCTTCATAAATCTTAACCAACAAGGGCAGGGTCACGAAGTGTGATTCACCAATTACTTGCGACTTACCGAAAGTACCCAGTCTTCATGCAGTATTAGACTATACTGTGTGTGCTGGGAAATGTCAGTGTCATGTTGTTATCATCACATTATGTGAACATTTATTGTTATGGTCTATTTTTTCACACTTTGTTACAGTTACATCATGCTGTAAGGTTGGACGACCTTCAGAACGGCTACCTGTACCGCCTTCTCGTCTGGACAGGTGCAGCTAGGCATGCTGGGACAGAGTCTACCGTTACCTTCAAGCTTGTCGGAGACGCCGCAAACTCCGATGTGAGAGTGGTCAACATCGCTGAGAAGGTTAGAATGTCAAATTTAGCAATGGCCTCTAATGTAATCATTCCATCGCCCAACTTTCCCCTGAAAGTGTATCCTCAATCATTTATTTTGCTGCTGCTGTATCCACTGAAGACTTCAATTATAGTACAATCATTTACGACAGTTCCTAACAGGTGGAATTTTGTTGCTGTTTTAGGTTTTTACCCAGGGCAGCCAGGTGACCCTGACCTTCAGCATAGTGGAACAGCTGGGTAACGTGGAGCAGCTGCAGCTCATGCACGACAACAGTGGGGAGGGGAGCCGTGCATCGTGGCACGTGGACAGAGCAGCAGTGGAGGATGTCACCACTGGCAAAACGTGAGTTAATTTGAGCTTTTGGGGCTGTCTTAGTTTCATCCAATCATGATTATACAAGCCTAGGGTCCTTTTTGTTTGTCTGTTTATCTATTCACCAGGGAAAACATAATAAAAGATTAACACAGAGTCATTGAGGGACTGAAATTACACAATATTTTATGATATGTCACTATAGGTCAGTTTTCTCTTTGTTGGAACTTCAGGTCCTATTTCTTCTGCAATGAGTGGCTGGCAGCCGACCGCGGGGACGGGCAGGTGGTGAAGACCTTTCCTGTCGCCACTGAGCAGGATCTGCGATCCTTCGGGTTCCTGTTCCCGGCAATTCTGCGGAGTAATCTGATAGAGGAGCACCTCTTTTTGTCCGTCGCTTTCACACCTGAAGGTAACAGTTATTTTGCTATTTCTGCACTTTATCTTTATCTTAGATGGATCTAAACGGACTATACAATCATGTATATCAACGATTGTCTGAAGTTTTACTGAACAAAATTTGAGCAACTGTTACGGTTGATGAATGTCTGTTGCTGGTTTTGTTGCTTCCATTTGATAGCAACTAGTTTTGCTGATTAATGTGTCAATTGTGTTTCCTTTCCAGGTGGCACGTTCACCCGCAGCCAGAGGCTCGGCTGCTGCCTGAGTCTCCTCCTTGTGTCCATGGTGTCCAGCGCCATGTGGCTAAGGGACGAAATAAAAACCCAGGTTGTGCAGGCCGTCAACCTGGGGCCATTCTCCTTCACCCTGAATGGAGTCTACACGGGAATCATGGCCAGCCTCACCTGCCTTCCCGTCATCATGGCCATAGTCCTGCTGTTCCAGTACAGCCGACCCAGCAACAAGGGCGACCGGCGGGTCAGAGACATGGAGACAGGTGACACACCAGAGGCACCCACGCAGCAAGGACAAGCCAAGGGCCTGCCACACTGGTGCAATTACGTTGCCTGGGTGCTCGTGGTGCTGTCTGCCGTGGGGTCAGCTGTCTTCACGGTGCTGTACAGCATGTACTGGGGCAAGGACAAATCCGAGAGGTGGCTGTCTGTGTACTTCATCGCATTTTGGGCGGATATCTTCGTCATGCAACCAGGAAAGGTATTAGGACATGTTCTCTGTTGAATTTTCTTGTAACATCGACTCTCATAATTCCACCAGGAGCCATGATACCTCCACCTGAAAAAAAAACGTTAGACAAGTATAGAGGTTTTACTAAGGTTGTCTTGAACACCGAATGTTACATGTCTTAAATGTAATACAATTCAGATATTTAGGTGTTGAAAACAATCTTGAGAAGGCCTCTATAACAACGTTTTTTGAGGTGGCGTTATTATGGCACCTCACCTGGTGGAATCATGAATTAATGTATGCTGCATGATGTGGTATAAGGTATCTGGCCATCAACACAATTTCTTGCTAGTTTAATAGAACCTGACCTAGTCACAACATTTTGTATGCGGAAGTCACAACCTGTCAGAAACTCCACCAACTAATGCTTTTATCTTACAGATATTGTTCCTCACCATCGTGACTTGCTTTGTTGGTAAGACGCAAGCCGTCAAGAAGATGTTTAAAAAGAAGCGGGGCCCCGCTCTGATTAAAGCTAGCATGGTGTCTTCACAAAGGGAGACAGACTTCAACTGTAAGTGTCAGCTCATCAGTTTGTGGAAAAGAACTATTACCGCGAACAAGTAAACTGTGCACAATTTGTTACCACATGTTCGAAGCTGTTTAAAGAAAGCCATTTTGTGTAGTTTCAGTGTGCTCCCAGCCATACCCTGCATTCTGAATTGTTCTTATTTCTTCGTGCTTCAGTCTTTTGTCCAGGTTGTGAGTAATTTTTTACCCTCAAACAAATACACATAGACCATATAGACTTCTTCATATTTTTCTTGCTTACTAAAGGCGATGCATTTCGCATGAGGAGGAAGATGGAGCGACTTTCAATGAGGTCCCTTGCCAACATCAAACAAGCAAGAATGAGGCAGCGCAGGGACAGGAGATTTGGGGAAACCGTGTGGGACATCGCGTGGTTCTGCTGTTTCCTCCTGCTCGTGCTCAGCATCGCCATTGAGCACCACAACACCACAGAGGGTTTCCATCAGACACTGAGCACAACCAACACCTTCCTGCAGTCTGTGGACGACGTGAGTTCCTTACACCAGGTCCTTGCATTGGGATAGATCTTTAAATCTCTACATATATCTGATCAGACATTATGCAGTAGTAGTAATAGTAGAATCAAGTATTTAATGATTAAACTGCTGTGTGGGTCCCTGACACAGTGGTGGGCAGCAGTGGTAGTAGTATGTAGTACTGTTACATAGTAATCCAGTATTTGATTATTTTGCTGCTAAGATCCCTGATTCTAGCGTTGGCAGCTTCCAAGCGGCCCTGTTTAGCGGGCTCACACTGTCAAGGCCGCAGTACACCTTGATGTCTTTCCTGACATACTCCAGCCAAGGTTTCCTGGGTCTACCCGGCAACTGTAGACTGTGAAACTTTAGAAAACATTTGAAGCCAGTGGAAAGCCATCTTGACACAAATAGATAGTGATTTTTATTATTATCATAATAACATTCATTATTTGCACCCTCGATGAGGAATCTACAATTACTTTGTGGAATAAATAAACTCACATGGCGTTGTTTCTCCACAGGTAAATGATCCTCTCACCTTCTGGTCCTGGCTGAATGAGACCGCTCTGCAGAGCTTCTACCCAGAGACTTCCTACAATGGCGACAAGCCCCGCTGGTTTGAGAAGGTCTTCACAGCTGACATGCAGACAGTCCTGGTCTACCCACCTAGCCTGATCCAAGGCCGTGTAAAGCCAGGTGGGTGGAACTACTTTCATGGAACACTTGCCGAGGGCTTACATGGCAGCTGCAAATGTTATTCCACAATCAAGCAGCCTTACCATACCAAAAGAAATAGTGTGGAAAGCTACGTTCAAGAAATTCAAAGGATCATTATCTAACTATTCGGGATTGATCTATGTTTGAAAGACATCTACATTTTGTACCTAAAAAAAGTGAAGGGAATGCGACTGACTTGTATATTATGTTTTCTTTTCCTGTCATACTAGGGCCGTGCGTGGTGCCTGTGGCAATTCAGCACTTGTTTGAGGAATGTTCATCACCGTATGATGAACACGCCAAGGAGACCGGAGCATTTGAGGAGGGGTGGAAAAGGGTCAGGAATACATCAGCTGTGGAATCAGCAGCCCCTGGATGGATCTACCTCCCCAATAACGACCCCAGTCTCCCCATCTACGGTGTGACAACGCACTATTGGGGAGACGGCTTTGGTCTGCACCTTGGAAAATCAGCAGACGAGATGCGCAGCATCCTAGCAGACCTGATGGCAAACCGTTGGATCGACAAGCACACGAGGGTCATCTTCTTGGAAGCGATGCTCTACAATGGAAACGTTGATCTGTTCACATCGCTGACGGTTGTGTTTGAATTCTCCGAGATGGCCGGAGTTTTCTCCCGTCACCACGTGCAGACCTTCCGACTCCATCAACGGCCTGGTACAATCGGGTACATCTACGCCTTGTTGGAAATCATTTATGTCATCATTCTCCTCTACACTCTGTGGAGAGAGGTGAAAACTGCACGCACAGTCGGCTTGGCCTACCTGAAGGGGGCATGGAATATTATTGAAATCTTCAACTTCTTCTTGGCATTGATTGTCATTGCCTTGTATGGCTTTAAGGCAATCTACAGCTCCAGGGCTCTGGTGGCGATCAAGGAAGAGAAAGGTACATTTGTAACACAATGCAAAAGCAGCAAAAGCATTGTTACAGTTACTGTAGTATTTACATGTTCATGAAAATTTCACTTTAACCCTCAATGTCAATGTTGTCAATGTTGGAAAGCATGCCAAGTTGATTGTATTACAAGGTGGTTATTTAACACTGTACTTATGATATGCAATACTGTTCTCTTAAAGATCAAGTCCACCATTTCCGATCTGCGGTCAACATAAGCCAGGTTTACGGCTGGTTCCTGGCCTTCTTGGCGTTTGTCAACATGATGAAGCTCCTCCGGCTGTTGAGGTTCAACCCGTTCCTCGCCAAGCTGATGTCCGTGTTCCGAGGGATGGCGGGAGAGTTCTCCTCCTTCATCTTCTACTTTTTCTTCTGGATGTCAGCTTTCGGAGTCTACGCATATCTCATGTTCGGCCTTACTGTGACAGAGTACAGGTAAGAAAACATATTCTTGTATCAATGTGGGTAAAAAATTTAATATCATGATGTCTCGTTTTAACAAAAGGACATGGATTCTGAGTGCTTGGAAGTAAAACACGCCAATTGTCCTCATTACAACGATTTGATTTTTTGTTATCTTTCAGCTCCATCAGCAAGTCCTTCTCCACATTGTTCCAGATGTCTCTTGGAAACTTCTACTACTACCAGCTACAGGAGGCAGCCCCCATCCTCGGCCCCATCTTCTTCTTCGCTTTCATCAGCATCATCTTCCTGGTGCTGATGAACATCGCCATGGCGATCATCGACAGCGCACTTCCCGAGATGCGGAACCACGACATGCCTGAAGAGGACCGGTACTTCATCCAGGGGTTGTGGGAACGCTTCACGGCCTTCTTCGGCTTCTGGAAAGCGCCAGCCACAGGTTCATGTGCATGTTTTTTTTTTTTACATCTAGACAATGCACAACCAAACAATAAAGTCTATCATCTTTTGGGTCTTGATAATTTTGCAAAGTCACAGGTTATTGAAATAAGTGCCTGATATTACTGCATTAGCTCTTTCTAGTTGAGTTGACAGTCCATTTTAGTATATATTAGGTACGAGTGTGGGACTTGAACCCAGCACCTTTGCTTAATCATTGTATTGGGCTGTAATGCATGCGCAGGTATGAAAGGATGGCCAGGAGTAAGGTCCAAAGTTATTTCATATCCTGTTTATCCTTACTAACTTACTCTTTGGCATCCTTGGCCCATTGCCAGCTAGCTGGGCTTCACATTTTAATTTGCACATTGTGATCAAATCACTGTTTATTTTATGTGGTACGTACTAAAGAAAACTTACAAACTACATTAATTTTACATCTGCTCAGATGACGACTCCATGGACACTCTACATGACAGCCTGATCGAGGTCGAGATTAAAGTGGAGAAACTGTGGCTGAAGAGACAGTCGCTCTTCAACCTTAAGTAAGTACAACATCTTACAAGAAATACAGAAATACCAGTCAAGATTGATCAGATGTCCTCAAATATGCAAGGAGTGATTTTCCTGGCACAACAATTACATTCACCAATTGGTTTATGTCTATGGCACTGTTTGGATATGTGTGTGTGTGTGTGTGTGTGTGTGTGTGCGCGCGCACGCGTGCGTGTGTGTGAGTGTATGTGTGTGTCTGTGTCTGTGTGTGTCTGTGTGCCATGCGTGTGTGAGTGTGTGTGTGTGCATATTATGTGTGTGAGTGTGTGTGTGCTGTGTGTGTGCGTGTTTGTATGATTCCAGAGAGCAAAAGCTGTGGATGGATCTGTATGATATTAGGTTGAGTATGAGTAAGGTTGGGAAAACAAAAGTCAACTTTGATAATTGGCCTCCTTGTGGTACTCTATGGTAATGCAGGGGAGCTTCCAGTTTTTATAGCTTGTGTTCTGGATATGCTTTGGTTATGATTTTCGACTAGTAGAGCTTGTGGCAAAGGTATGAGCTTGTGACACTCTAGTTCTAGCCAGGATAATCTGGAAAGTTGATGGTGATAATTGTTGATGCAATCACTCTACACAAGAGGTTCTAAAGATATTAGCTAATTAACACTTCCATCTTCACAGGATCAAGGATGCAGACCTCCCTGCAGAGCCGGAGTTTGTTCCTACTGTGTGTTTGTTCGTTTGTGTGTTTGTGTGTGTGCATGTGTGTGAGTGTGCGAGTGAGTGTGCGAGTGTTTTTATGTTTCTGGACAGCACAACTTCAGAAGCGTTAACACTTCTATCCTCACAGGATGAAGGATGCAGACCTCCCTGCAGAGCCGGAGTTTGTTCCTACTGTCAGAGATGCCCCCGATGCTGCAGCAGTGGAACTTCGCCACCGCGTCATCAAGGTCCGCGCTGCCTCCCCGACCATCTGCACAGACAGTGGCAGTCAAGGGACCCACTCCGAGAGCAAGACTCCAGTGGTGGTGACATCCAGGTCCCCGGCAAAAGAGGAGGACACCCCGGAAAGCCACCAAACCAAACAAGTCAGAAAAATAAAGTCTGTCCTATCTAAAGGTGGGAAAAGTGACAAGACATCAACCAGGAGAGTTCGTTTTGCTCAGGTTGTTCTTGTTCGTCACACCGAGGAGCGTAAAGTGGAGTGGCCAAGTGTCAAGTTGAGCATCCATGACAAGGCGACTCTGGCATTCGGCGAGATGCTGACAGACAACCACATCCAGGCTGTCCAGATTCTGCTTCGCCGCCAGTACCCGGCACTCCAAGGACTGGAGGCGCCTGCAGTTGGTCACTGTGAAGACGGATTTGCCAAGATTACAGGAACAGGGCTACAAATCCACCACAACGGCAGCCAGCACTGGGTCCTATCATCTTGTGCAGGCGGACAGGTGCGCCTGTATGACAGCCTCGGAGTTGCCATGACTCCATCTCTGCAAATCCAACTTTACCAGTCATATGCCGCGTTTGCTGACCAAGCCAGAAAAGTCCTAACCGTCATCTTACCGGACATACAGCGTCAGGAGAACGTCTTTGATTGCGGGCTGTTTGCCATCGCCTGGGCTGTGGACATCGCAGAGGGGCAAGACGTGAGCAGGGTTGTGTATGATGTTAAGAAGATGAGGAGCCATTTGGAGACGTGCTTCGAACAAGGCAAACTCACGCCATTTCCACGTAAGACCAGCTGCAGGAAGGTTGGTCCAACCAAGGCACAGCAAATCTCACTGGTCTGCTACTGCCAGCAGGGGGAGCGTCTGGGAAGGATGCAGAATTGCAAGGCATGCCGGAGGATCTTTCACGTCAACTGCCTGCCAGTCAGCCATTTCAGTGATGGGAAATTGGCATGTGGTTACTGCGGCGTGTAAGAAAAAACTGTTCTGCCGTGTTCAAACGACTAATTGACACTAAGAATCAAGGATAGCTCTTTGTTCTCCTGATGGGCATCAATTAAAGCACAAGACTAGCGTGGTGTGGTCGTCTACGGAGGGGTGACAAAATGAATGTTGAACTGATCCCTACATGATTACCGATCAATTTTTTTGTGTATTTCTGTGTATGATATGTTTAACAATTAAGTCTAGGAGTCCAGGCAATGTGTCTGTCATCAGATCTGAATTTTTTGCGTGTTCATGTGTGTAATAGTATCAATTTGGTCAAAGATGTGTCTCTTCTATTATCAGTAATTGTTCTGGTTTTCAAAAGTCTATGTTTAAGTACATTTACCTATCATTATGTACACGTGTACATGTAGGTGTTTGAAATATTTGTAGCAAGAACTTTCAGGACTTGTTGTGTTAAATCACCAAGTTCTGTTTTTGACTGTCTAAAATAGATGATAATGACTGGATGATGATGATGATGATGATGATAGCAATTATGCTTAACAAAGAAAACTGTAAATAACTGTGCAATGAATATGATACTTTTGTCACTTGATGAGATTTTAGACAAACCAATGCTTGTAAATATTTCATGAACTTAATTCATCAAAAGTCAATGATAAAAAATGCCTTTGTTCCCATGATGTAAACGAAAGCTCATTAATGAGCACTCAAGGATGAAAATTTGGTGTGGACATCTCTGGAGCCATGGGGAGTAGGTTCCTTCCATGACATAACGTTAGATTGATCATTTAATTTTTTTGCTTGTTTATGTGACTGTGCTTGTCAAAACTTGGTCCAAGACCTAAGATGAGTTTACTTCTGTTATCAGTAGATATTCTTGGTTACGTACGTCCAGACATCTTATAGATGCCAAATGTCAAAACTTTTATTGTGTGTTGGTCTTTGAAATATTTTCAAATAGCAAGAAAATTTAGGACTTGGTGTGTTAGATCACCAAGTTCTATTTTCGACTGTCTAAAATAGATGATGATGACTGGATGATGTTGATGACAATAGCAATTATGCTCAACAAAGAAACTTGTAAATAACTTTGCAATGATACTTGTGTCACTTGATGAAATATCGGTCAGAAAGACAAACTACTGCTTGTAAATATTGCGTGAACTTAATTCATTGGAAGTCAAGGATATAAAGTAGCTGTTTGTTCCCATGATGGGAGGAAAGATCAATGAGATTTCTATGACCCCTGGGGGATGAAAATTTCGTCTGGTCATCTCAGGACTCATGGCAAAATGTTGACAAAAGTGATCGCTCCACCATGACTGTTTGATATGTTTTAATATGATGCATGATCTTAGTGATTTAGTCCATGATATGTATCATGATGTCCCCACCTCTGCCATCAGTACAGGAGGTACTGCTCTGATAATACTTTGTACAGTATATTTGCCATGTGTGAGTTTTATAGATATTTAATGAATGCTTTAATTATTCTGTTAAATAATGTTACAGTATATATTTGAAACGTGCCCAAATAGCAACAGGTGTGATAGAGTACCATGTTGTATTTTGAATACCTAAAAGGGCAGTTATGATTGTTATGGTTGATCTTAACAAAGGAAGCTTAATGTCAAGTGATATCACATGTGTCTCGTATTAAGATTTTGGTCATCTACAAAACTCTTATGTGTAAGAACAGAACACTCTATTCCCAGTCCGTATAGAGCACAGGATCCTAGAGGCACCCAAGCCTGACCACCACGGCGATGTAACAAAAGTACCGGGGAAGACTAAAACTACTGCTTGTAAATATTGCTTGTGCTTAACTAAAATTGCATGAAAGCTTGTGAAGAAAGAGTAGAAGTATAAAAATATCAGCAAGAAATAAACAACATCGAAAACAGACCAAGCACTTTTAAAAGTCTGAATGAAAAACGTTAAAATTCAAAGTCTCGTCAGTTCATGCTACACTTCGAAATGGCTTGCTCAGAGGAAGTTTTCATTATAAGTACCTTGGCAGCAAACATGTTGTTTTGACATTATGTTAACACGTATTATCGTATCTAAATGAAACTGTATAATCACAGATAAAAACATTTTAGGGAAAGAACAAAAAAGTATGGAAATTTGAAGACTTTTAGTTATATAAAAGTGACTTTTTCTGCATTGTGAAAGATTACGGCATTGTTAAATTGTGTACGGCATATTGATTTGAATAAAGATTGATTGATTTGCTGATACATCATCCGTCATTCTTGTATGCAATAGACTACCAACTTCAATTTGCTGAAGACTTTTGTAGCCTATATAGGAAAGTCGTGTAAAGTGCCTTTCCCAAGGGCACAAGATCGGTGACACGGCGGGATTTGAACTCAGGACCTTCTGGGGTTCCTGAGTCAAACGTGCTGCCGATTGCGCCACGCGGTTCGCATATTTCCGTACTAGTACCTAATATACTATTAGATACCTTCCCGGCCCCAAGTACCAATTGACTGTTTTAACTCAAACCTTTTTTTTCAGAATTTTTTTTTCTAATTGTTGTGTAAAGGCTTGTATCCAAAGTTTGATCTTCCTGTTGAAGCGACCACAATCAACGTGCTGATTATTCTGTCGCTTGTGAGTGAAGGGTCAAGGTCACCGGTCAAGGTTTCGGTTTTCACATCAGCTTGGAGACCGTTGACACGAACGTGTCAATGGTGATGGCTTCGACCGCCACTTGTGGCAGTAGGTTCCAGTCACTGATAGTACGCGGCAAAAAGGAGGCCTTACGGTAGAGTGTCTTACAGACAGTTTGTACCAACTGCCTGTCATGAGAACGTCTCGCTCGGGGTGGGGCGGGCTGTAGTTTTCCCCTCAACCCATCTGTGTAGACAACGTTATGTTTTATTTTATACAACATTCCAAGGCGGGCAGACTTCCTTCTGTTCTGTAGACTGTTCCATTTCAGATCTTCTAGCATTGTAGTGGAGCTTGACGCGCGGCGATACCGCCGCTCACGAAGCGCGCCAGAAGCGTCTTCGTTCCAGACCCGAGGAACTACGCAGGAATCCGCCTTCGGTTTAATCAGTTTTTCAAATGCAGTCAGCTGAAGGGATTCAACAGGTGTTCTATGCAGATAAATACGAAGACAAAGCAATACAATAATTGGGCGAAAAACAATATCTTACATTTGACTACAGACACTGTCAGTTTTCAATTTAACCCAAAGCCCAATTTTATGCCAAATTTTCGCAGACTTAAGTGCAACAACAAAATGGCTATGTATACTATGGAAACAAACCGACCTCAAATTGTCACCCCATTGTTGTTATTCCGACATACCCCTATAATGGTACATGGTTCGGTCTCGACAGGTGAAGTACTTACTGTCTACTGATCAGCCATCTGTTGTCGACGTGATACTCCTCACAAGTCCGAATGTGGAAAAGCTTCCAAACATCCATCGTCAAATCTTCAGCTCTTTTATTGCAAGGTAACGCTAGTTCACCTCTATCCGCAGGGTAGCCTATATTCCTTGTGTTTACCAACATGGTATTAAGGGATATCAACTGGATGGAAGTGGTTTCAAGCTGTAATATGTTCAAAATATTGTAGTTTGAAGCTCTCGTCCGTTTCTGACAGCAACGGATATAGGTTACCCGGCGGATAAAGGTGAACCAGCGTTATATCATCCTCAGGATAACATTGCAACATGTCCGGACGGGGAAAAGGCGGGAAAATTCGCTCGAAACCCAGGAGTAGGTCTGCGAGGGCCGGTCTACAGTTCCCGGTGGGGCGAGTCCATCGCTTCCTGCGGAACGGCAACTACGCCGAACGGATTGGAGCGGGCGCCCCGGTGTACCTGGCGGCCGTGCTGGAGTACCTCACCGCCGAGGTGTTGTTGTTGTTGTTGTCCTTCACTGGTGCTTTGCTTATGTGTGTTTGGGAGTGATTCTTAGTCCTGCTTGGCAGACCTTTTCGTGTCTTCTACATATGTAGAAAGTGCCACATGCATACACATCCCTCTGCTTGCTTCGTCTTCCAGATTTTCTCGCATTCCTGCTAAGGTTACTGTAAGTTCATTTATGTTCGCGAGCACTTAATTTCGCGAGTTTGAGCAAATCGGGAGTTCGCGAGATCTTTGAGTTCGCGAGCGGGTGTTTCAATTATTTTTCAAAAGTTACGTTCCGGTACTATGACGGTAGCGAGTGCCCCCCTCCCACCCACACCGCAACACTAGTCATGCCGTCAAAGGTGCCATTTACGCCTTAGAGTTCATAGTTACCCTTCAAACAATGTCTAAAGTTGGTGTACTCAAATAAAAAATGTGTTTCTACCAAGCCACTGTCTCATTGTTGGCTCATTTAGGCCTGTTTGGGCCGTGATTTGACGATAGCGCACGGAACGCAACAGGGCCAATGACCTCTGATATGTCGCAATCACATTTGCCGCACAGGCTGACGGGATACCCACGCCAAACACAAGCGACGCGGGCGCCATTTTGAAATATTTTCGGCGTGAAAGACGACGCTAAGTTTTAAACTTTCAGCGTAATTTGTGGACACAAATTGTACACAAGAAGGTGAAGAGTTTATCCCTCCTATATTTACAGCAGTTCTAACTCAGAATTATGAAACGAATGTCTTTTTTTTCGACATGTAAGCGGAGTTTTGTTGCCACGTTTCTAGTCGTGAAAATTTCCCCGCTATTATAATATTTGTTGTAAATCTTAGTTGCTGTAATTCCATAGCCATTACTTGTATTTGTAAAAACCAATACTACTCAGTTTTATTTTTTGTTTTGTTTGTAACTTGTAGAAATCTAGTTAAACTAGGATAATGTACTAAGTAAATTATTATCGCAGCCATGTCACGGCGTGTACGTTAAAGTTTTGTTAGTAAACAAAGCCGACATGTTTCTTTAATTTTCCTCCGGTCGCCAGTGGCACATTCCTATACAATAATGACTCCATGTATCGTATATGTGTTGAATCAACTTTTATTTCGGTTTGAAAAGAATAAATAGTCTGTTATCAATTGAGTCTTGTCATTGGTATAAGTTGCTATCATAGTAAACACGTAGTTGCAGAGACTGGATCTTTTGGACGGAGGATGTGGGGAGGGGGACGATATCGAACATGCATGTTCGCGAGTAGATGACTTCGCGAAGCAGAGGTCTCAGCGAAATACGCGAACTTAAAAATCTCGCGAACTTAAATGAACTTACAGTACTACGTCGACTGTTCTTTCTTGTTGTTGTGTTCTTCAGGTTTTAGAGCTGGCCGGTAACGCTGCCCGCGACAACAAGAAGAATAGGATCATCCCCCGGCACCTACAACTGGCCATCCGCAATGACGAGGAGCTGGCCAAACTGCTGTCTGGAGTGACCATTGCCCAGGGCGGAGTGTTACCAAACATCTTGCCTCAACTGCTGCCCAAGAAGACGTCGATCAGGCAGGGAAAAAAATTGAGCTCGGCAAGTCAGGATTACTGAAACCGTGGGGCACGCGAGTTGAACCACCGCCACCAAGGAATTTAACCACATGTACTAAGGTGAACGTTAGAACCCGAAATGGACCGTTTTGGGCGATGAATTTAGCTAATATAATACAGTGGACTACTACTACTAATATAACGTTATATAGTACTGAGCGAATGGAATTTGACAACAGAATACAACCATGAACAGTCACGTCATTCTTCTCACAACCGACGCTTGCTTCAGACTTTGCTGCCGTGCCCATGCATCATTGTCACGCTGCACGCAAGTAGACGAGGACTTCATTGTAACATGCGTTTATCCCGTCATACTATATGAACGATACTTGTATATGCCGCTTTCACCGATTTTGCTTAGATTACGATTTTGTATCAATACCGATTTTGTATGTAGAAGATTATATTTTGTATGAAAAAAATGATATATCAAAAACAGTATAATGCGTTGTTATCGGAAATCAGTGAAACAAAGAGACTGAACTGTTTTGCTGAATGTAACAAACTACACTGTCAATAAAACTGCAGGGTTTTTCTAGAGTAGAGTAGAGTAGAGTAGAGTTTTTCAGTCCGGTAGGAGTATCCACTCCAGTTTGGCCTGCTCTTCAATTCTGAATACTCAGGATACTGACATTTTCGGACGTAAGGGATGGTCCAGTGCCCTGTAGTTGTACACGACAGGATGACCACTGAAGCAGCAGAACACATAAGGTTTCATCATCTGTCAATTCATGGATAGATCAAGCGAAGTTACAAGGGTGTGTGCTGCCCATATAACGATAAAGACTATACCATTAGAATGTATTGAAAATTGACTCGTTTTACTCCATTTCACTTTAGTTGCCCACTTTGTATGCGTGACGTAATCTCAAAGCAGATGTTGGACGGTAAAATATTTTTCTAGCTCCCCTCCCCATTGCAAACGGCATTCCAAGGAAGCTGGAAAAGCGTCACATATTACGCCAAAAATAGTTACTCAAGCAACTGGATATGGTTTTGAACGGTCAGACGTTTCGGAAAGATCCACTTTCCTTCGTCAGTGACACTGAAGTGATCTGCAAGAAACGGTCTTTTTTACTCTAACTATGAATGAAGAC
>NC_049991.1:18325075-18418285 GCF_000003815.2 Branchiostoma floridae | reverse complement strand
ACGTTAAAAAACAGCCGGGAGCCTAACCTCTGCTTGGAGAGTAGATGACAATAACATTTATCCATGCCCAACAAATGTCAATTCTATCTTATATACAGAAAATCTTCCCTCTTCTTAAAACAGGTAAAGGCTACAGGGCTGGAAATGCTATATAAAGGTTTAAACAAACAAACAAATATTGAGTCCATTTTTCTGACGATGCCTCTGTTGTGTTGCCGCAGGTATGTGAGAGCGATCGCCAGTGTATCCAGGCTCGGGGCCAGAAGTCGTGCTGCGCGCCGCTGGGCCTACGGGACCTGTTCTCGGGGATCCCCGTCTGCAAGCCGATGGGCCTGCGGGGCGACCGCTGCCACATCGCCGGGGACTACCTGCCCTATCCGCTGGACGCCCCGAGACGCTTCTGGCGCTGCCCCTGCGCCGACGGCCTGTCCTGTCTGGCGCCCAGGGGCAAGGTGCTAGGCCGCTGCGATTATCCACACATGCGCTGATGATGACGTCACCGGCGCGACCGCCATCTTTGTTCGGTGATGACGTCACCAGCGCGGCCGCCATCTTTGTTCGGAGATGACGTCATCGGCACGACCGCCATCTTGCTTCTAGAAATTTGCATATGCGGACGGGCGTGTCCTTTAGTATGACCTTGAATGGTGAACTGTTATCTAACAAATGAACTGTTGTTTGACAGCCTCAGTAACCACAGTAAAGCAAGAAAGGTCGCTTGTCCAGTATTTGGTTTTAGGAGCACATATCAAGGAAAAATTGTACCGGATAACTAAGAGGAAATAGTTAACATTTCTGTCGAATTGTGATGCATTTTAGAAGAAAATTAGTGTTCAACATCCAGTGAGAAACTCTTCTTGTAGATAACCTTGAAGTACACCACTGCATTTGTCATACTACAATTCAAAGATTCATTGAAAACACTTTGAAATGGAGGCAGTGCAGAGGGGAGTTTATAGTGGAGTATGCCCGCTATAATTTTTTTCCTTATAACATTTCAAGTCCATGCCTACTACATTTGAGTATACCTATTTGAGTCCTAATGTTGTGTTAGGAAATATCAAAGATTCAGGTCCGATTTTGACCTTACATGATACAATATTCACAAATACGAGCTGGGCTCTTGAATGTACAACTTAATAATTCACAATAAAAGTATGATGACTTGAAAATGTTTTTTGTTGTCGTTGCTTTTTTTGTCTCTAATGAACCCACTTTGTTTGAATCGGTCAGAGACAGTGTTCACTTCCTAGTTTAGCATGTGAGGTTGAAAAAGTTAATAAAATAAAAGATTGCCCGGGTTGCTGTCTCGTCCATCCCGCTAGGAGGCGCTCTAACTGCACCAAACTCCCAGTCAACGTTTTAGCTTGGCTTTATAAAGGAGCTAGTTTACTTATAGTTATCCTTATTAGCATAGTATTAGTAATCATCATTATTTGCATTTAACTTATGGAGATCTGTATTCCACTTAGAAGTAAAAGTCTGTCAAGAGAAACTTGTAATACTATGTAATTCTGGACACCTCGGATAGTTCCACATCAGATGCCAAACTTAGTCGCTTGCTGCAGTGCTGAAGACATCCGCAGGCGGCGCCTCTAGAGCAGGGCGAGGAAACCCATGCCTTCATGAGCCGACTTCCCTCTCGAGTCAGGGATGAAGGGGAAACAACTTAACCGAAAAAACAACGCTATTGGGACCCTTGAAAAATGTCATGGATGGATGGATGGATGGACGGACGGACAGACGGACAGACAGACAGATATATAGACAGATAGATAGATAGATAGATAGATAGATATTTATCTATTCGACCTAACAATCTATCTATCCAGTTATCTATCCATCCATCTATCTATCTATCTATCTATCTATCCATCCAGCCATCTATCTATCCATCTATCAATCTATCTGTCTATCTATCTATCTAGCCACCCATTCATCTATCTATCTATCCGTCTATCTATCCAACTTCTTACCTTTTCATCTATCTATTTAGCCACATGACTTTATTCTATCTATCCATCTGTCCATCTATATATCTAATCATCTATCAATCTATTCATCAATCCAGCTTTCTGTCTATCTATCAATCCATCTACGCATTACATGGTACTTCAACGTGGTTTCCACTGGGCCTAGCCTTGCCATCAGCCGTCTATCCATCCATCTATCTATCCATCTATCTATCCATCTATCTATCCAGCTTTCTGTCTACCTATCAATCTACATACTTCACCGTCATGTTTTCCGCTCGGACCAGCCTTGCCTTCTAACTATATATCCATTTTCCATCTATCTATCTATCCATCCATATATCCAGCTTTCTGTTTACCTATAATTAATCAACACATTACATACTACTCCATCGCGGTGTCAGCCTCACGGTTTCCGCTGGGCCCAGCCTTGCCACCAGACACCGTCACGACTACAGAACCCCCGTGTGACGCGAGCAGTGACAGATGGGTCCAGAAGTTACCCCAAACAAGCTTGTAGTTTGAGTGAGAAGGCCACAGCGGTTTGTCGTCGCCTGGATTCCCACGACTGCCGGGAGGTAAAGTATGCTAATTAATGGCGCCTCGGACCTTGACAGAGTCAGGGGTAGAGATGACGGGGCTAGCGGTCAGGAATGAAGGTCGATAAAATAGAGAGACATTTCTGAAGAATTTAACTTTTTCTGGAATGTTTGTCTTGGCTAAACTGTACTTAAACTGTACTTAAATTATGAGGCTTTCATATATACCTGTCTTTACACATAAAGCTTATAAAAAATCAAGAATGTAAAAAAAGACATGATTTGTCGTTTTTTTTCTTCCCTTTGTTAGACTAAAGGTATACAAAATAGACTTTCTAGGGAAGAACAAAACTTAGCGTTAGCCTTTGTTGATCCTGAGATCTTATAGAAGAAGTCAGTACAAGGATTTGACGTAGATGCATGCATATTATAATTTTGCGTCCTCTTACTGCAAAGCATGAAAAGTTGAACTTTTCGCGTGACAGCTGCCATGACAAAGGAATTTCGCTGCCATGGCCGCCCATGGCACAGGTGTAGAGTTCCCCGATGTGCACCTGTAAGGTTTCTACACCTGTATTACAGGAGTTTACACCTGTAAGATGTAATGCTCCATGGCCAACGTTGTCTTAAACTGAGAAACGACAAAACAAGTGAGGTAGCAGCAAAACTCTTTATGTGGAAAAATATGATCGAACTTGGTCCAAGAGGCTTGATAATGGTAGTATGATGGCCCTGTACTGTGGTCAGAGTTGCTGACTTTAAGAATCAAAAGGTTTTGGGTTCGAACCCTTACAGCAATATTATCCCTTTACACCTATTTCCTCACTAAACCAAGGTAGCTAGCTACGAGCCTAAATACTGTAAATGCATTTAAGTTCGCGGGGATTTAATTTCGCGGTAGCGGGAAAAAAGGACTTTTCGCGGTGGTTTTAAGTTCGCGATAGCATCATACACTGTAGTCTCTTACTGCCATGGAAAAAATGTTCGCGGTGTATTTAAGTTCGCTGTGAAGGGGCCACCATGAAAACCGCGAACATAAAACCACCGCGAAAGTTTCTACATTACAGTACCATCACGGCTACAGGTTTTGATACCAGACTGTTCAATTTCACCCGTTTTAGATACCACCGTATCTAATTGTACCAATCACCATGAAATTTGTCACATTATTGTGATAACAGAACAGCATTGAGAGATACCACCACAGGCATGAGATATCCCTGGTGACGAAGGACGCCCTCTTCCGGTTGGCATTGACGATCAAGGCGCGGTCTAAGAGAAGAAGTTGTAGTGACGCAACAAAACCCACAGTGACGCTCATACGGTCAAACTACAAACTATAGGATAGAAATACGAAATAAAATTCAAATTCTACTTCCCAAGCAATAAAGGCTAATATGAGTAACTCCGCGATGTGATGTTACAATCAGGTGAGTTTCTTTTCTAAAAGCAAAGCAACCTTTTATGTATGCACGTGTCTGTGTCCGTATACCTTTGTGTGTGTGCGCGTGTGTGTCTGTGTACGTGTGCGTGTGTCTGGGCGTGTGTGTACGTGCGTGTAAGTATGTGTGTCTGTGTACGTGTGCGTGAATGTGTGTGTGTTAGTGTGTGTTAGTGTGTGTGTGTGTGGTGTGTGTGTGTGTGTGTTAGTGTGTGTGGTGTGTGTGTGTGTGTCACGGTGTGTGTCTCTGTGTATGTGTGTGTGCCATTGTGTATGTAGTCGAGGATGGGACTGGGTACGGAGGTTTGTGCTTGTGTGTGTTGTTTGCTGTGACAAGGATGACTTAAGACGATATTACGTTACATCATAGCGCAACACAAACCCTCTGATGTGGTCACCAAATCATGCAAACCTGAACTGAACTGAAAGGTCCACTTTCGAACACTTTCGGTCGATAGGCATGCTGGGAATGGACATCGGTCAGGCGACTTCCGGTTCTACTTGTCGCCATGATGGATGAGGCGATGAACTGCTCTGACAATGTTTTGCCAATTACAACTCCACACAAGTGGTTCTCCCGGGGCCATTAATCTTACTCACTCCCGGGGAAGGCGCGTGGTGTGTCTCTGGCAGGGGAGGGGGGTCCGTCCGTGCCGTACTGACAGATAGATTTTAGATCAATTCCATGGGATCGAACCTAGGACTTACGCTCTTCACAAGATTTTATCATCATAGTTTTCTGTCAACCTTATTGTCTTGACAATGTTTTGCCAATTACAACTCCGCACAAGTGGTTCTCCCGGGGCCATTAATCTTACTCACTCCCGGGGAAGGCGCGTGGTGTGTCTCTGGCAGGGGAGGGGGGTCCATACGTGCCGTACTGACAGATAGATTTTAGATCAATTCCATTTCCATGGGATCGAACCTAGGACTTACGCTCTTCACAAGATTTTATCATGATAGTTTTCTGTCAACCTTATTGTCTTGACAATGTTTTGCCAATTACAACTCCGCACAAGTGGTTCTCCTGGGCCATTAATCTTACTCACTCCGGGAGAAAGGCGCGTGGTGTGCCTATGAATGAATGAATTTTATTGCTCAAGAATCGCACAGGGTACAATGTATGGCAACCAATAACAAAAATAGCTATACAGATAATAGTACTAAGAGGCTACATACAAAACAACAACAAAACAGAGGAGGGGGGGTCCGCACAACACTGCCAGATAACTTTTAGATACGACTATGCTTGTGTATTATAAATTCATACGTGTAACGCTTGTTAAGGCTTAGGTCACAATTCCAAACCGACCTAAGCTCTTTAAAAAAATTGTCATAGTTTTCTATGTCAGTAAGTCGCCACCCATAGTGAGCAATATAATTGAGCTGTCCCCAGTCATGATGTTTCTGACCCAGGGCTGAGAAGAGATGCTGTTACAGTTACAATGTAACCAGTAACCTTGGAGTGGCCTTCGGGTCACACCTTGAAATGAATGGCCTTCAGGTCTTGTTACGTGTTGCATTAAGTAAAAGGAAACGAAAAGCTTACCGTCTAACTTCTTCAATCATTATTAAATGATTGGACTTAGCTTTGGCATGGGAACAGCCATCATACTTGAAGTCCAGAATAGCTACTATAGTTTAACCTTGTTTCTTGTAATGTGCAGGTTACACAAGACAGCAAATGACACATAATCTCATTCCTTGCGTGTTGTTAACAATAACTTCCCGATGTTGTGCTTGTCCCAATGGCATAACACCGAGACTGCAGTCTGGAATTCAAACTCAGGACGTCCAGCAACCCTGTTACCGCTAGGCCACGATTTTCAACGCCATCGATGAAACATTTCTTCAACGTTCAGTCTGTCCGCTCTTCTCTCTTTACATAACCCTCCTTCCCCCACCGTGACCTGTGATCAGTTTTAAAGCCCGTGGACCAACATCCCGTCTTCCCCGTGTATACACCACCCTCGCCCCGCCACATCTGGGGTCACAGGCTGTTTGTTTAGTTGTTTCCAAGTGCCGGCGAACTTAGACTCTTGGAATTCGCCGGGCGTCTTGAGTTACCTACCTCCCTGGCAATGTTTACGTGGAGGATAAGTCCATCTGAAACCCGTCTTTTTAGAAGGCTTGCCGCCCTCTTGCGTGATGGACGGTGTCAGACGATGGGAGGACGAGGATGACGTCACACTCGTAACCTTGGTGACGGTTGGCGGGAATCTTTGTCCATGAAGAAGATACAACTTGTCTTCCAATATTCTTTATGAATTGATTCATTGAGAAGAGATAGTCCCCAATCCAACAATGGCGGACAGTAGCCTGAATTGATGCCAGACTTTATAACTTAAAATCATAATAAAACCAGTGGATAAAGTATGATTACGATGATCAAATAATTCAATATCAAAATAATGATGTGATTAAATGCAAGGTCTTTGACAAAAAAAGGCAAGGTTTACAGATCCAGACGTTTGAAATTGTGTCATTTTTATTCATCAGCTGTTTAAGTGCTTTACTAATGTGTAAGTCATAGTCTGCCATTTTAACCAAAGGTTCCTATATGGACAAACGCCAGGTGGAGATAGCTCTGTAAAGCCTGTGTTTCTTTGGAACAAATTGATTTCTAACGTAGTTTATGAAGGGGAAAATACACAAGTATTGACTAATTACACTTACCTTACAAATCAACGCAGTGCATACACAGTTATATTGTCGTCTTGGATCACTACTAAAATACATTCGGTAACATACATACCTTAACGATATATTCTTTGACGTTGCAGCAAAAATTGGTTAGGGGTGCGGACAGAAAACGGGGCATACGATAAAAAGTTCTAAATCTTCCCCACCACCATCTCCTTGGAGAGTAACATGTACTTCCCGCCGTGGTCGTACATCTTGCGCTGATCACGATCGCCTAGAAGCGCGACTCTGACAAGATACCACCGTAAACATCAAGAGTGTGGACAGACAATGGGACATATGATCAAAGGCACAAGCTTCCACCACCGACATCTGCTCGGAGATTACTTCCCGCCATAGTCGTGCATCTTGCGCTGATCACGATCGCCTAGAAGCGCGACTCTGACAAGATCCCACCGTAAACATCGTTAACAGCTGACCCCGCAGCATCCCACAACCTGACACACATTAGGCTCCCAATATGCGCACGGGGAGTCATTCTGCCAGGCAGGTACTCGAGCTAGAACTGGTGTAAGCTCTCTTATTGTTTCCAGACAGGGTCAGCTACCTTTGCTTCGCCTTACTAGGGGCACAGACACGTCTGTAGGATGGTGTCAGAAGGAATTATTTCAAAATCATTTCTTACATTATCTGGTACCCCTTTTCAGCTGAGTCGACGATTCTTGAGCGACAGATGAGCCGCCTAAAATTTGACAGATCCCTCAATGAATCTTCTTTACGTTGTGTATTTCATGTTGTCCTATAAATCATACCTCTACACCGTGTATCGTTTTCTGAACATGAAAAAAGACATGTTACAGATATGATTACATTATAGAAATAATTAATATTTAAAACTTATTTTCAGCCGCAGAGCTGCCAGGTTTTACACGAATAAATCTCTTATCAAAACATTCACCCGTTTATTCATTCATTCATTCATTCGTGCATTCATCAAACCATGCATTTATTCATTCATTCATTCATTCACTAATTCATCAATCCATTCATTTATTCGCGCATTCATTCATATCTGAGTCATGACTTAAGTATCACCTGTTTTCTCTTTAAAATTATACTTTTATATCATTCAATTTTCCATCCATCCATCCATCCATCTTTCCATCCATCCATCCATCCATCCATCCATCTTTCCATCCATCCATCCATCCATCCATCCATCCATCCATCCATCCATCCATCCATCCATCCATCCATCCATCCATCCATCCATCCATCCATCCATCCATCCATCCATCCATCCATCCATCCATCCATCCATCCATCCATCCATCCATCCATCCATCCATCCATTCATTCAATCGTTGTCTCAGGCCGCGGTGATGACTAAATTATTATGTGTTTTCGCTTTTAAATCATACTTTTATAACATGGTTCATGATCAATTCAGAAAGTCGTAGATCATAGAAATCAAACTTCTCAATCTGGTATCCATCCAATGCAAAGGGGACTTAAGGACAAACGCACACATCCCAACTAGTTTGTGTACATCAGACAGCTTGTCATGTCGAAAGAGTCCAGATGTGTAGACATGTGAGACGACACGAGACTGTAATGATACGGCGGAGTAACTTTCGCTGTCGCTACGGAGTTATTACAGCTAATTCAAGAAAGATGATAGAAAATTATCTGAAATTATCGTCGTCAGATTTGGGGGTTCAAATCGTTCAACTAGGAAAGTCAAGACGATTGCATTACATTTCTAGTCCATTTTTATCAATTTCTTGACGACATTATACTTAGAAAAACAATGTTGGGCGTATTTAGATTTTAATCAATTTACATTAACTGCAATTATAAGATTTACAATAAAAGTTACAAATAAGATCACCCCGCTAAATAACAGTTACTCGGGCAACTCAATGTTATTTTAGAGAATCACATCCAGTTCCAAAATCATATCGTTGCTTGAGTGACTAACTGCCATTTTTGTATCGTATTTGTTTATCTTTTAACCAGCATGTCTAAGCTTCATCGCTATAACATTAATCATAGTTATGTGACATAGTGGACACTATAGAACCCAATTTTATTCTCTCTCTCTCTCTCTCCCTCCCTCTCTCTCTCTCTCTCTCTCTCTCTCTCTC
Organism: Branchiostoma floridae; assembly: GCF_000003815.2. Taxonomy (NCBI): domain Eukaryota; kingdom Metazoa; phylum Chordata; class Leptocardii; order Amphioxiformes; family Branchiostomatidae; genus Branchiostoma; species Branchiostoma floridae. The sequence continues at coordinate 18,409,542 of NC_049991.1, read as the reverse complement.
TCTCTCTCTCTCTCTATATATATATATATATATATATATATATATGTCGACTTAATATGTAACTTTTAACGTGTATTAGAAACAGTTGTTAGCGGAAAATTGGCGTCTCTTATATGCTATGTGAATCTGTTGCGTAATTTAGCCAATATGGCTGCAACGCACATTTTGGTTTTGAATAAACTTGAAACTTGAATAAAAATCATTAGACGTAAGTAAACATAAAATTATAGATATCATAAACTGGGTAGCGCGGGTTCAACGCCCTTTGCAATGTGCGAATGACGCCTGCAACTTTGATTTCAGAAGGGGTGGGAAAATAAGAAAGGCCACGGCCGAAAATTATTAAATTCCATATGGACAATTGAGTCCTTAAATAGTAAACATTTCTTTTTTGCTATAACATTAATCGTTGAAAGAAAGTAAATATAACATGATACCATAAACTCAGGTCCAACACCCTTTGCAATATGCGAATGACGCCTGCAACTTGGTTTGTTGAAGTGGTGGGAAAATAAGAGAGGCCACGGCCAAAAATTATTAAATTCCATATGGACAATTGAGTCCTTAACTAGCTAGTAAACGTTCTTTTTTTCTATAACATCAATCGTTGAAAGAACGTAAAAATAGAATGATAAATATCACAAACTGGGTTCAACGCCCTTTGCAATATGCGAATGACGCCTGCAAGTTGGATTTCAGAAGTGGTGGGAAAATAAGAGAGGCCACGGCCGAAAATTATTAAATTCCATATGAACAATTGAGTCCTTAACCAGTAAACATTCTTTTTTGCTATATTAGCCGTCAAGAAACCTCTTAAGACGCCCTGACGTCATAGACTAATCATTTTTGTGCTGTACTCTGCCCAACATGAATGAAGCACATATAAAGGTTGGCTACAATTGAATTTCCAGCCATTTCCGTACCTCGACATTCCAACTTAGGCCACAGCAAGTAAGTTTTATGGATGGCATCCTATGCAGAGTGCAAAAATAATGAGATAGGGCGAATAAAACAAGATGGGTAAAAAAAACTGGATGGCTAAATTTGTAAAATAGACACCATAAACGTCGTAAGAATATTTGAAGTGACAAAACGTGGCATCACAACTAACAGGGCATTCTTTCCTGAAGTTAATTATTGTAGTAAAAGTGATACTAGTGTGGTACATTGGATTCACTTGCCAAGTTGACAACTATGGCTACCATATTGGATGCACTTTTACAACTATCCAACAAGTTTCTGCAACCATATCCATGGCTACATCCCTAGTGTCACTTCTACAAGTATGATTATTAGGCTACAACACAACATGTTTGCCCCTTTTGGTCTATGTGACCATACCCGAAGAGGAAAAAAATCTTGTTTTTTTCCCCTGAAATCAGGCGAAAATTAATGAGCGCGTTGATGTCATTCACAAAATTTACTTTCTGTGGCCTTACGCCTGTTCTCTTTCCTCGCAGTGTCACAAAGGAGTTTCTCAACCGGCTGGGCGAAAGTGTCAGTCAATCGTGCCGGCTTTGTGTCCGCTGATTTCAACCAGTTAACCGAAATTGTCACAATCCCCTAACATCTTTACGGACAAGAATGCCCCTTCACACGGAAGCCATTTACCACCCAAATGTGATCCTGACAATGTCAACAATTCACTTTTGTGTCCCATTTCTGAATAAGAACACCTTATCTACTAATAGTAAATATAAAACTATACCCATAAGGTAAGGTAGGGTCATGTGAGGACTAGACTCTGATAAAAACAGTTTTGGATTAAGAACAAGTGAAAGGAACTTTGCGGTAACTTGGTTATGGAGCCGCGCCTCTACGGTTACACCCTGCTGTAGATCTCTTACTGATTTCCGTAATGGTCTCTCCGCTAAATTCTGTTTTGATAAACAAACACCAAGGAAACTTGGCTACAAGATAATGGAATTCGCTTGGGGCTTGAGCAATTCCCGCTGCGCTTTGTCCAAGGCCATTCTGCGCTCGGGGTATTCTAATGGACGTCCTTGCTATTCACTGGCAAAGAAAGAAACGTTTAAGCTTGACATTTGACAAAATTAAGTCTACAAACGTTTTTAAAAAATCGCTTTCAGTCAGTTCAAGTACTGGTGGTTAATGGGTCTCAAGGAAAAAGCTGTGCATTTGTTCTGCTTTATTGGCGGACTGTTGCCTGAAAAACGTTGACAACTAAAAAGATGAACAAAAGTTGTCAAACAAATGGTCGTGTCAAGCTTGTTTTTACACAAGTTTTTAGACCAATTGCTTTTTGTTTTCTTTAAGGAAAAAGCTGTAGGTTTGTTATGCCTTATTGGCGGACTATTGCCTTATAAATGTGATGAACAAAAGTTGACAAACAAAAGAATGTGTCAAGATGAAATCACACAAGTTTTAAGACCACTTGCTTTTTATTTTCTTAAAGGAACAAACTATACGTTTGTTCTGCCTTTTTGACGGACTATAGGCTGAAAAATGCGATGAACGAAGGTTGACAAACAAAAGAGCGTGTCAAGATGTTTTTACACAAGTTTTAAGACCATTTACTTCTTTCTTTATGCCTCGAACATTGTCAAGGACGTTGTGTACATAACAAAAATCAGATGCCCTGACACGGATAGCTCCAAAAACACCGCGACTCACCCTGAAGTTCACGTCTAATAATGTCAACGATAAGACCGAAAAGAGCAAGTGCGCCTCGCATTCCTTTTTACTTTGTTGCTAATCTTGCCGGGTAGCTCTGGGCGCATACTTGACCATAACCCACTTATGTGCGTAATTGTTCCTGACATAAACGTCGCTGTGCATCTCGAAGACAGCTAATCCCTCGACTGCGGCCGTAATTTGATCCCTGTGCCCGGGGCCTGCTGACCTCACCGTTTGACACCGGGGCTTGACCCCTAACATTGTTCTTTTTTTTATCAGGAAGGCACAACCGCACTCCTCTAGAACAAGAGTTTGTTAATTTTGTACCTTAAACAGAAGATGAAGTGCACTTTACGTATATGGTTGTACTAAGTCTGTTAACAATAGAAATACTCTATTTAGTTATATAGAAGGTAGATTCTATCACTGCAGACATATTAGTAGCACTGACAAATTTATATTCCTCGTGCGTTTTGACATACTGACTGTTGCTAAACCCATACAGTTCTGCATTCTCACCATCACCACGAAACGCAAAAATAAGTCCAACTTCTGTGTTAGACTAGATCTGTGATATCTTATATATATTGTCTTGTTGTGACCTGTACTTAGCTCGGGTGGGCAAAAATTATAAGTAAACAGACCGGTATGGCAGACGTAATGGTGCACTCAAGTTGACAAACTTATATTATTAGCGCCACCACTATTCATACACAAAACATAAAAGTAAACAAAATACAAAATGAAGCGAAATATAAACAATACGTATACTTGTCACAGAAGGAACTAAAATGATCAACTTAAATTATGAGACAAATGATATATGAAGAAAGCTGGTGGAGGCGCATGCCCAGTCTTGAATAACGAAATGTCAAATTTAACACTGAACGTTAAACTTTCTGTATGTTTCTTTCTAAACCATTGTACATTTCTCATGTATGCGGGCGATTCTTGTGATACAACCGTACAGAATGGGGTATCTATGTTAGTGATGTAAGTAATTGGCTGAAACATACTGCTTGCAGGTACAAATGCTCATTTCGTATTCCCTCAGCGAACTTGTATCACTCAACATATAGCCTTGTGTCTAAAATAATAGAATGTAATAACTAAGTCGATGGTCAGCAAAAAAAATTGTATGAAATGTTTCAAGTACTGTTTGCTGTGGGTATGCCGAATTCTAAGTCTATATGAAAATGAACTAGCCTATGAAATGTATTCACGACAATGTAATCCCATATACATGTAGGTCTTGCTACTACTTTTTTTACTGTGTTTGCGGATTCGCACATACGCCTATTCCTGCACACTTGCCTTTCACTACGACGCATTATATATAAATATACATGTAAGCACCGGGCCAAATTGCAGCACAGTTTAAGGACTTGCATATACATTGTTAACGTCCTGACGAGTGACGATAGCAAGAGCTTTGGCTATTTGAAGAAAGGATACAGCGTGAATACGGCGATAATCTTCTTTATATCAATAAGATTACGAACTGGCAATATTTTCTTCGTCTGGTTGTGCAACTTTTCTGTTGCAACTGTCGACTTAAAGTTCACTACAAATCACGTGATAGTATGATTGATAGTGTATTTCAACATTCAAAGATATCGTACGTTTTTGTGGAAACTTCTTGTTATCTTTCGGGACTCGATTATTTCTTGATTTCAAAGCGTAATTCTTGACAATAAATGCCAAGATTTTTCGATTACTGTAATTGAAACACTGCTGTTTGTGTGTAGACTAGTTTTCAGAATTCCTTTAAAATGCTCGTATGTATCTGTATATCTCTTTCTCTACCCCACTCTCTCTTTCTGTCTCTATTTCTCCCCCTCTCTCTCCCCCTTTCTCTCTCTCTCTATATATAGAGAGAGATATCTGTATCTGTATCTGTACCTATATAATTTTGTACTGATGTAAATTGTACAAGTATCGCAACACGTAAATGAATATATAAGTTAATACACGATATGAAAAATATATATTTTCTCTACACACACTACACATATACGTGGACATCTTCGTGGAAAAGTAACCAGGGCGTCGGTATTGTCTTACGGCCGAGTTAGCTTACGTGCTGGCCAGACTGGGGACACCAGCTCAGACACAGCCCAAGCCTATAAGCCCTATCAACCCGTGATAGAGACGATAACATCGCTACAATAATGTAATTATGAAGCACATTACCTTACAGTCTGTAAGCCTAAAGAGTGCCATTAGCAGGTAACACTATATCAAAGACTTATGCTGGCCTTTATTTTCATACTAACTAGGATGTTGCGCTTTATTCCGTACCTTTATTTTGAACTTTGTGTAACAGTTGATACCATACATTTTACCGTGTACGATTGTCGTGAAATAGATTCCTTCTTAAGAGACAATATATTATCTCTCAAACACACACATTGTCATTAGCATGGTAACACTATATCAAAGACTTATGCTAGCCTTTATTTTTATAGTAACTAGAATGTTGTGTTTTATTCCATACATTTCTTTTGTATTTTGTGTAATAGTTGTTGCCATACAGCTTACCGTGTACAATTGTCGTGAAATGAATTTCTTCTTGCAATAAAGTGACTATATATCTTCTCACAAACTCACATTAAATAGTGTCATTAGCATAGTAACACTATATCAAAAACGTATGCTAGCCTTTGTTTTTATAGTAATTAGAATGTTGTGTTTTATTCTATGCCTTTCTTTTGTACTTTGTGTAATAGTTGTCATACATTTTTCCGTGTACAATTGTCGTGAAATAAATTTCTTCTTGCTATATATAAGTGACAATATATTATCTCCCAAACACACACTATTATCCAAAAGTGTCTTCAGAGTGACTTTGTCTTACCTTGTTTCCTTTTGGACACCAAAGTCTATACAGACTATGACACTTGTTTGCATTCATAGTTATAAAGGGGGTATAAAAGACCAGTTTGTCCCAGATCACTTCAGTGTCACTGACCAAAGATAGCGGGTGCTATTTGAAACTTCTGACGTTTCTAAACCAAAATCATATCCAGTTGCTTGAATAACTGCTTTTTGGCATACTATACACGCGCTCCTATCCCTTATCATCTGTTCCAAGAAAGATGGTGACTGCAAATGTTTACTCTAGCACGATCAGGGTGATTATGGGGTAGTGACACAGATCATTTTGGTAAGCTTGTTTTATACCAGTTGACGATGCATGGGGTGTGGATACCTCAGTCATACATACATGTGTCCAGAGACGTTGGTAGAGTGTTGCAAGGGATGTGCTACATAATACACTTTTGAAGTATTTTTGCACTATTTTCAATTGTGAATCATAAACAAGGGATGTTATATAACCTTACCGACTTATCTGCCCACTAACACAGTTATCCAGATCAATTTAAAGCACTGATCGGTTAGGTGCAGTACCCACCACTTCGGGTCCATCTCATATCCAAACCAAACTCTACTGTACTTTTTTTGGGGGGGGGGGGGGGGGGTTCTTCTGTGTGTCTTTTTCTGACCTAACCAACTAACACAATAATCGTTCTATCAAATTGGTCCCCAAGTTAAAGTCTACCCTTTGATAATTCTTTTGTCTTACTTTTACATGTAGCTTTGAGCGTGCCTCGTCAAAGTTGTGTTTATGGTGTGGTCTAGCTTACCTAATTGAATAACTTCGAAGCATATGTTTATTTGCAAACTAGTGTACAAAAGCTAATTGCGTGTACGGCTACACGATAAATAACGTAAAAGTGTCTAGTCTATAGATGATCTTTCTCATGCATGCAAGTACACCAATGATTTCGTCTTCTGGGGCAGCGGCAGATGAATAGTACCACGTTTTATTAATGATGATCTACATCTACATCTAAGATTTTTAGGTACAATACAACTGAGGACATTTAACGTACAAGTAAGTAAGTAATACAAAAATAAGTCAATGAAAGTTAGACATCCAGGTGATAAGATATGCTAAGGAGCAGCTACACAAGAATATTTCCAAAATCATATCCAGTTGCTTGAGTAACTGCTTTTTGACGTAATACAATCATACAATGCAATCTTCGTGTTCGAACCAGCTGCTTTATAGAAACGGTTGATTGTTTACGTGTTAATGTTAGCAATACAATAGCACTTTTCTTCTTCTCCTATTTGAAAAGAAACTAATAAACGATGTACGTTCTGTGTGCGTTCCTTCCTGACATGGCAGAAGTCTTCACCCCCGGATGACCCTCCCGTTCAGCTGCGCTGTCAGACAGGAATGAAAACATCCTCGGGAACCTTGGGCTCCTCGGCCCGTCCACATTCCTCTCAACCCGCCGGTCATGATCAGGGCGGCGTCCCGGCCTGAGGACGGCTAGTCAAGGATTTCTTTTTATATTTATTAATCAACAAAAGAACATACAGGACACAAAAATGATGCACTCTAGCAGGTAGATAATTTCCAACATCACCTCTGAAAATGATAATTACAGCTGACAAAGCAAAAACATAATAAGATTAGTTGTTATCCATACAGTTCTTATAATGCTCAGTCAAATCACTCGGCAGCAGCGACGCCGTCGACGCGCCACAGCTTCATGCAGTGAGATACTCGTCGTCGAGTCAGTTCATAACTGTATCGATAGAGTTTTACATTTAATTCAATTCCATTAAAATTTTTAAGATACAACATTTTCACATGTTGTTTCGATTAAGAAATATATTGTCGAATTGGCATTGGTAAGACTGAGTCCTGTGGTTTCTTCTGTATTTATCTCCCCCAATACAAATTCCATAATCGACAAAATGTGGCAGCTATAGATAATTTACATAACTGTACAGTTTCCCAGATTCTGTGCTAAGTCAAAGCGGCATTTCGCATATTCAATCACTCTGATATGAACATATTTTTTTTCGACGAAGAATCATTATCTACGTTTATCAAACAATATTTTCATACAATGCTCCACTGCTGGCGACAACCTACTGAACTGTTCCATTGCCACCCTTTCCCCCAGTTCTACCCGGCCTGACCCGTGCCCTAGTGCCGACAACATCGCCTGGACAGTGCCTTTCGACGCCGTCCCGCGCAGGGCCTGCCTGCAGATATTTTAAGCTTGATTCTGATCTTTTAATGGAGGACGAGAGTCGGGAAAATTTGCGGAGGAATGCGAGGCCTACACCGCCCAAGCCTGGCAGTGTCAACAGTCGGTAATCGTATAAATCGGCTGGGTTCTAGCGTGTCGAGCAGGGGGATCTCCTGGGCGAGTTGGCCTGGGCGAGTCTGGAGTAAGTACCGCCCGACAGGCTCGTTGTTGGAGTGATGGATGGGGTTAGGAAAGGGGAGACAGTGAATGGGTGGAGGGGTGTGAAGAGTGGAACGTTTAGCCGTGTTGTTTACTACAGCCGTTTAATTGCTGAAGAAGGAAGGGAGAGCTGCGCTTGATAGGCGGTGTCGGCTGCTATTCTGTACATTTCGTCCATGGTGGCGAATTTGCCTCTGTGGCGAACAAAAAGATACAGAAATCATGAAAGAGAATGGACAGAGACTACAGATTGTATATTCAAGCCTAGTCAATTATTACGACAACAACATTTTAGTTGTTGAAGAAGGAAAGGATGAAAGAAGAATAAGTGACGAAAATGTCGAACGATCTCAAGTAAAAAGCATCGTTCCTTGTGGAATGACTCCTACAGATGTAACAAATTTGCTTATCAGTTATGTGATATGTGATAGCTAATAAAAAGAGATAATAAAAGTGTTGAAGGGAAACATAATTCAGGTCGTACGCAGCGTCCTCTCCCACGAAAAGATATCGGAAAATAGTTAAAATGCCAAACGCCATCCAAGGTCACACTTCCAATTGGAAGATCTCTCGGTGGGCCCCATTTTTCTCCAAGGGCCGGACGTGTTGAAAGATATTGTTGCGGTGTTCCCTTCTCGGGCTGGGTCCGTCTATTTTTATCTGCCTGTGCAGCAGACCCGCGGCATACCTACCGGGACACGGGTCCGTACCGGGACCGGGGCTGGCACGTACCGATGTAACAGTGCACGGCCATAGGAAGGGGGGAGGGGGGCGGAATGGTTCTGTAACTTAGATGCTGAACCTGTCGGAAATGCCACCCTTGGATATCATAGTAGGTTTGTCGCCAGGTGTTCTATTTTCATCAGAAATAAAGCAGCAGCGAACAGAAATTTTCTTTGGCTTTTTGAGTTGACTGGTACAAAGAACTTGTCCTTAAATGATCTATACTAAGTTTAGGTTAGTAATAGTTGCCAAGTAAACCGTCAAGTATTGAAAGTCAAACTAAAACCACTAACCTGTCTTTAAACTTTCAACACCGCCACTGGTTTGGGCATTACGATTTTGCATATTATCTTCGAATTCAGTATATAGGTATTTTGTTTAATGTTTGTATGTGTGTTTGTGTATGTGTGTGCGTGTTTGTAATAACAAATCTGATTAATCAACAAACTTGATGAATAAACAACATCTACACTAAGTCTTATAGCCTACCACTGATTCGCCCATTTGTGGATTGTTTATTTTAAGCTTTAACCGATTTCGTAAGTACTTTAATCTTCCTCCATCAAGGAATTTAAGCACTGCGTATGAAAAGGGAATCTAATTAAATACGTCTAACCAGAAGATAAACAAAGAAGTAGCAAACCACGGAATATTATTTTAAGTTGTAAGTCAGGATGATATAAGTGTCCATGTTATGTTTTATCATTGGAAACATGTTTGTTATGAATGTATGTTGTGTTGTCAAAACTGACACTATTCATCTGCCTTGCCCTTGAATCAGTGAGAGAACTGCCCAGACGTATAGCTCTACATGTGTTCTGTGTTTTCGTTTGGATTACTTTTCTATTGCCGACGGTCTCAAAGATAACGCCTTAAAGAGCTCTTCTCCGCGTGTCTTCGACCTCCGAACACCCAAGTTGAATCCTGCTTGTCTTGCGGCTCGAGTTCTGCTGTTAGAAGGCCGGAGTTTATTTGCACAGTATCGCAATTACTTCCAGGGACGGCCCCGGCCGTGTTGCCTCCAGCGCCGCTGCATCTTCGGGGACCTCCTGCTGTTGCTTTTGGTAAAGTTTCCTCCGGTCGGGTGCAGAGGGCAGCGCACACGATCGCACCGGTGCGAGGGGGGACGTCGGGCAGCAGCGCACTCACCTGGTCCCGTGGGAGGGGACGACGGCGTGTCGGGAGGCCGAGAACTGTCACCTGTGTGAGGCACGGTTCGTCATGCTGAAGCGAGAGGACCGGAGAGGAAAATATTTCCCACGTCTAAGCCGGAACACCTGTTGATGTTCCCGCGAAGATTCGGATGAAGCTGTCAAGTTGACTTGGGTGGAGATAAGGATCTCGCGTCTTATAAACGAGCTCCAGGACCTCAAGACGTTCGAAAGAAATCTGCTCCTGCATCTAAGATCTTCACCAGATGAAGATGCTTGAGCAATAAACACAAAATTACGTATTTGTTTCCTTTCTCTATTCTATTCTATTCTATTCTATTCTATTCTATTCTATTCTATTCTATTCTATTCTATTCTATTCTATTCTATTCTATTCTATTCCATTCCATTCTATTCTATTCTATTCTATTCCATTCTACTCTATTCTATTCTACTCTACGCCATTCTATTCTATTCTATTCTATTCAATCCTTTTTCCGTTCTATTCTATTCTATTCTATTCTATTCTATTTCACTTTCAATTTAATTGTTAACCCCCGCACCAAAGGCCACATTTTCAAAAGTACTAACGTACTATTTTGTGCGATAAGACAGCTAAAACAAAAGGTATGATAATGATTTTAATGATTAAGGATTTTAATGATAATGATTATTTTGATAAAATATTGACTCAAGGAATTACTGGCTAAGCTTTGAGAGGATCTAAATGCAGATTCGGATCTGAAGAAAAAACAACTTTTTTAGGAGAACTTTTTATGAGAACTACAAGTCCAAGTTTACAAGAAATTTGACCCCTTTGTGCTAGTGTATGCATTTGTTTTGTTCGCCACCTAGCTTTTCTGTCTCCTTACTTCGGAAGTTTTCTCATCCGTAATCCCAAACAGTGCCAGTCTGGTATAGTCTTCAGATGTCCCCATTAAGTCCCAAATATTTTGGGCAGCTCCCTCTGGAGATGTCAGAAATTATTAGCCAGCATACCAACGAAATTCTCAAACAGAACAACAAGGTCACTCCGTGCACTGGTCGGGATACATCTACTTACTGCCAGACCGAATCATTAATATGTTCCTTTCATCAGACAAAGTTTTTAGCCCCACCGGAAGCTATTGTATTTTCTCTTGGCATGAAGTAAGCCACAGACTCGGAAACACTAACGCGTCAAGGGTCCGGTGGTGGACTCAACTTTCTACTTTACGACTAGCTCCTTAAACCTACAACACAAGGGTCGGGAACGTGTCGTCAGACTTCTCAGGAGTACTGTAAAAAATGGCGGCGGCAATGTTCCGGGTTTAAAACCGCGGGAATTGGCTGTAAATATCTGTTCCCCTGTCGGTAATGTGGGTTGAAAAAACACAGCAAACTGTACCTCAGGGTCGCTCTGTCTGCTGTCCTGGAAGGAAATGAATCTATTGTTCATGGAAACTCTAAATACCGTGAAATTATCTTATAGGCTGCAAGATCAAGCAGCATGCTGGAACCAATTATTTTAATTTTACATGGACACACATACGTATGTTTGTGTGTATACATGTGTGAATGTTTGCACATGTGTGTGTGTAATTTTGGTTTTTGTGTTGTGTATTGTGTGTGTATGTATGTGTGCGTGTATACATATATAAATGTGCGTGTGTGTGTGTGCGTGTGTTGAGTGTGCGTGTGTGTGTGTGTGTTTGTGTGAACGTGTGTGTGTGTGTGTGTGTGTGTGTGTGTATGTGTGTGTGTATTTATATGTGTGAGTGTTTGTGTTTGTGTGCGGTATGTTTATGTGTGTAAAGGCTTTGAACAAAAACAACACCATCATCTGTTACGTAAAAGAACCCCCCTCCCATCGTTTAACTTCTGTCTCTTTCCCCGCTCCTCGTATTTTTCATTTTATCTAAAACAGCCCAGACTAACGTATATTCTGTTACAGTATACAGCCCATATCTGATGGTAGTGTTGAGTCAATGTCAGGCCACATCTGATGACAAACTGTTTATCGACAAGGGTGATTGGCCGTTGGGGTTGGGTGACAGCGGTTAGTAACAAACCGAAAATAGTTTCATCAGGTTGGTAGAATATAGGAGAATTATTTTTGCACACACGGTTCGACGAGGGGGTGTACAAGCTTAGCCACGTTTGGGATTGTTTTCTCACCGCAAAAGCGCCACCTACATTGGCTACTACATATAGTGGTGAGAAGCAGAACTCCAGTTAGAATATCTGACTAAGGTGTCAAAGAGACATCGAAACGAATACGGTAAGCAATGTAAGTACTCGATAGTTGTTTAAAAATGTCAGTAACAAACCTATAGTCACCACCAGACACGTTTGGTGCCTGAAGAAATAGTAGAAACTGTGCACTGAATGGCCAGGGGAGAACATGTTGGCCAACAGGGCTAACCCCTCTTGCAAACCATTGTACCATTCGGCCAGTATTCACATTTATTCCTCTTGCTAATGTACACTAGGCTTCTTTGATCGCTGTAAACTAGTAACACGCTAGTTCAACTTTATCCGCCCGGTAACCTTTATCCGTTGATTTGAAAAAAAAATGTATCTAGAAATATCAAGTCTTCAGATTATGGCTTCAAACTGTAACATTTAAACATGCAACTTGCTCCCATGGGCCATCGACTTAACATCAATTCAAACATTGTTTTTAAGTACAGTCAACGGATATAGGTTACCCCGCGGATAAAGGTGAATCAGGTGGTTACTAGTATTATTAGTACTACTACTTTTCAGCCATCAGAAGAGTTTAATGTAGCCTAGCTGGTGGAGTATTGCATGCCCCCTGTACCTCCCCGGCTCCCGCCTGTTGATCCTACATAATCTCCGTGTTTTCCTTCGTTAGCGTCCATAGAATAACTTACAGGAAGGAGGTCGGCTGGGATTCTGGTGTTATGGTATATTTCAAACTGTTGCAAACGCTATCCAACGTCCTCGAAAACAATCATGACCCTTATTCTGCAAGCAAAACGTATCTACAAGCCGTCTTTACATCACCTGCATATCATTTTTTTGGTAAAAAAAAACAGCTCTTCAACAGATCACCGAGAACGTAGATGAAGCTACCTGAAACGTCTGACCGTTTCCAAAAATCATATCCAGCTGCTTGAGTATCTGTGATTTAGCATATCTTATTACCTGAATTTCAAACCTTTAGTGACTCTCCTAGCACATAAAATTTTCATTGAAAACTTTTTTGAATTTAAAAAGGTTTATAGAGCTTTAAGATTTGTTCTTATGGTTCCAATGGACAACTCGATTCCAATGGACGCGATTCCCCTGTCTTGTATACATTTACATACTTTTTTCTGTGATCTCGAAACAAATATATATATAGGATCAAACCCGCATCACGCATCACCGAAAACAAGTTTCTTGTATTGTGATATTCAATGATGGTGCTTCTGCCCCTTAGTCGACACTGGTTGCTTAAAGGTAGCAATAATTGCACAGATAGGGACGATGAGAAGCTCAGAGAGGGACAAATTGGCAATCACAGTGGCATATTTCTCAATCATCTTTATTTCAGTTTCGTCAACCAATGAAGCCTGTAGGAGACCACTACAATATCTGGTCACTATAGCTAAGATAAGGATCTGCAGTTTATAACGATGATATATGTACCCAACCACAGGGACATGCTTTACTACATGTTGTTGTGTCCGTTAATGAGGCATGTAATGCCGTTTGTAAACAGAGGATAGCGCGGCTTGAGGAGGGTGTCCTGCACGGCTTTACATGGCAGATCCCCGCGTTCCTCATGGTAAGCTCGCTCCGCCCTGGATTGTCGGCAAAACAGGAAGGTTATTTTCTGTTGACGAGTGTTTAAGCGTATAAGGCAACTTTATTTACGAAAACCTCTCTTTCTCTATCTCACTCACTCACTCACTCACTCACTCACTCACTCACTCACTCACTCACTCACTCACTCACTCACTCACTCACTCACTCACTCACTCACTCACTCACTCACTCACTCACTCACTCACTCACTCACTGTTTTGATTTGTGGTGACTGAACGTTAACGTGAACTTCCAAACTCTACACCCAGCGACAAGGTCGCTATATGAGGGGGAGGGGGGTTCTGATGTTCCAGACCCGGGACATGCCATCTTCACGCCCCTGAAACCGTAGGGGGGAGGGGGGTTCTGATGTTCCAGACCCGGGCCATGCCATCTTCACGCCCCTGAAACCGTTACTTACATCCAGCTGCGCTCGAGGGTCACATGTGAGCCCGCGGTGTTTACAAAAGGTGCCTTAAGTCAGCTCCCTGTGTAATTGAGGCTTAGACCGGCATATACAGTTTCAGGTACGGTTTGAGCAGACCTTAATCAGCGGGACGGACGGCCATCTGGATTTTTCAGCGCCTCGCCGGTGGAGAAAAGTCTACTGTGTTCTTTTCAGGCGAGCCGGTAATTTCTAGAGTAACCCTTACCGTAAACCGGTGCCAAGAGTCAAAAGAGAAGGTAGTGACAACCTGGTGTCTGGCACAACTGTGTCTAGGCGCGGACACAGAGTCGTGTGATTGTTTGTTTCGACGTAGGATGTAGAGCGAGACTATAACAGAACCTACCGCCGACCTGGCTCTGCGACGATCCTTTTCGTCTCAACAAGACAGCAGAATTTTCTACGACATGTCCACGATTATAACGAGAATGTCAAGCACAAGTCGTTATTTTCAACCAATCATACGATGTATGTCATTGTTGTTAAGGTTGTCACTGTATTACATCTATTGTTTTAAGTTTTTCAAACGCTGTGTTTATCATGGTTTATGTTTGTGTCAATCAAAGTTATTTATCATTCATTCAAACCACAAACTTACCGTATGATGTGCAGAATTCTCGAACCCTCGGCGACCTGTCGGGCCCCCGGTAGACCTTGCGAGCCCTTGGCGACCTGTCGGGCCCCTGGCAGACATCGCGAGCCCTCGGCGACCTGTCGGGCCCCCGACAGACTTCGCGAACCCTCGGCGACCTGTCGGTACCTCGGCAGACTTCAGGAACCCTCGGCATCCTGTCGGGCCCCTGGCAGACTTCGGGAACCCTCGGCATCCTGTCGGGCCCCTGGCAGACTTCGCGAACCCTCGGCATCCTGTCGGGCCCCTGGTAGACTTCTGCAACCCTCGGCGTCCCGTCGGGCCCCAGGCAGACTTCGGGAACTCTCGGCGTCCCGTCGGTCTCCCGGCAGTCGTCGGGAAGCCTCGGCGACCTCAGTTCGGGATGTCGGGAACTTTCGGTCGATCCTGTCAAGCCCAGGCAGACGTCGTGAGCCCTCGGCGACCGTCGCGAGCCCTCGGCGACCAGTCGAGCCCCCGGCAAACGCCAGGAGACAGTGACTCAGACCGCCAGGCTGTTTGACAGTATAGTTTATAAACCCGTGACAGGAAAACATGGGCACGGGTCAGCCCGGGATGACAGATACAGAAAACATTCGGAGTTACATGTTAGTGACTGACAGACAGACTTGTACGGAGGGGCAGGCAGGAGGAAGTTAGCCCGCGACAAAAGCCACCACCAGGCCTTCAGACGTTTATAGATAGTAGAATTTGGCAAAATAGGGTAAATAAAGAAGGTTCATTACCTTTTTCTTGACTTCAACTATGATAACTTTATTCTTAGTATATTTTGTAACGTAAAGTTTGACTTATATCTGTATATCATTGTCTGACACTAAGTATTACAAGTTCATTCCCAAAGGCAATTTGCAAGTAATAAGACAAAAACTGTTAACGAAGAAAATGTAAAATATGACTATTTTGAGTCAAATGCTAACTCTGAAACCTACCGCGTGGGCAAATACGCGCGGATGAATACATCAAATAAAATCAGATGTTGCAGAAACAGACATAAAACTGAGATTGATACGATCCTAACATCTGCTTGGAGAATACTCCACCCCTCCCTTCAGGCCACACGTTGTTTCCGACTAATTTCACACGCCTAAATGTTATTTTCTGCGCAGAACGGCTGGCGGATCGCGGCAGGAAATTTGATTGACAAAACTATGCTTGGAACATTGGTTACCATGGCGACGGTGTGGCACCTGAGCGGACCCAGCCCCCACCCTCAGGGCACGGCGGAAACTGGCTAACAAACTAACTCTCTCTT
Organism: Branchiostoma floridae; assembly: GCF_000003815.2. NCBI lineage: Eukaryota > Metazoa > Chordata > Leptocardii > Amphioxiformes > Branchiostomatidae > Branchiostoma > Branchiostoma floridae. Next base: position 18,393,635 of record NC_049991.1, on the reverse strand, counting down.
CCGGAAGGGACTGTTAGAAACTGAACTCTACACGGCTCAATTAAAACTGTTCTAATAGAACCAATTGTGATAGTGTGTCAGTGCTGTAACAATCTAACTCTCTTCCGGAAGCAACTGTTACAAACTAAACTTTACACTGCTCAATTAAAGCGGTTCTAATAGAAACAATTGTGATAGTGTGTCAGTGCTGTAACAATCTAACTCTCTTCCGGAAGGAACTGTTACAAACTAAACTCTAAACGGCTCAATTAAAGCGGTTCTAATAGAACCAATTCTGATAAGGTGTCAGTGCTGTAACTAGCTCACAAACTGACCCTCTCTTCCGGAAGGGACTGTTAACAAACTGAACTCTACACGACTCAATCAGAACTAATTCGGATAGTGATAGTGTCGCCTAGTTCTCGCCAAATTCAGTACATTACCATTGCGCTGGGGAAGGCGGCAGAAAATCGCCATGATCCTGACGAAAGCTGGAAATAACAGGCAGTAAATGCAACAAAAAAATCGTAGGTAGGCAAACGAGCTACAAGAAACATTGAGTGGAAGTTATATTGTTTGATTTGGATAATTTCCACTTTCCCTTCCTCTGGGAAAACCACAATTTCCTAATCTTTTCAAGCAGATGGTAATTTAAGGTTTTTTTTATCAGTAAGATCTCATTTTCATTTGATAGCGATCGTGCTGCGCTCTCGCTGCGGCCATATGTATTACCTGCAAATCATACAAAACGTAAAAGTGCGACTGAAAAGACAATAAATCACACAAACGCAAATAAGATAAACGTTTTGTCCAAGCAGTCCTTCAAATTTTAGGTCGCAAAGAGAATCCCTTAGCTTGGGATAGTGACCTGGCCATACTTTATATACACCTGTAGGATTGTGCTTGTATGGTTCAGGTTTGGCCCTACCAAACTTTCAGTCGAGCTGACAAAAAGTAGTAGAAATCGGCCCAGAATAGAGATGATTGTTAAAGGAACGGAGCTTGCCCTGGAGAAAAAGATCGGTTGCTTTATCCATAATTTGTGCCGATTTCTTAAAGTTTTTCTACTTAACAGGGCGGTCTTGAAGTGACTAACTCGGGTCCCTGAGTCCGAGAAAAAGATCTGGGCTGCGAAACAAGATCCCACAGTTTTCAATTATCATAATTAGCTTTTCCCAAACACGACTTGAAGGTCCGTAAACACCAAACACGCCGTGGATACACCCTGCCCCACAGGTCCCATTCCCGTCGGCTTGCATTTGTCAGAGACTACGGAGGAGACTGAAGTTGGCTGAGGCGGCTCTCGTGCCGCTTTACGAGAAAAGACTTAAGTTCAAGTTTTTCCTGGTTCGCGTGCGGGGCCGGCGATTCGTGTGTGGTTTTTTATTTCCAATTTCTGCAATATAAGAAAAGTGCGACCGCCCAGGACGATGGCATTTACTCAATATATAAGCCATAATTGGATATTGCATGGGTAGATTGTCGCGTTACTTGAGTTACCTGAAGGTATTGCGACAGTCTGGGTGCGGAATGCGCGTCGACTGGACCGGGGAAATATGCCTTAAGCAGGGATTCCGGCGAACAGCGCGGATAAAACCGTGCGGGGGTTAAGTTTTACGGACTTGTTTGCGTGGCCTCCCGACACCTTTACGTACCGGGGTACTTCACTGCCGCGGTGTGGAGGAGATGAGGAGAGTCGGCGGGTTGATTTGGTCCGAAATTGGGCTGTTTAATTGGATTAACTGCCTGGCAGGCCACACACGCGCACGGCTGAAACGAGCAACGGGAGAACCTCTTCAAGGCTGGGCGGGGTGGATTCGATGTTTTATCATGATGAAGATTGCTTTTTTCTGGAACAAAACTACACGATTTTCCTTTTTCAAGTAATAGTCGCTTGCCTATATGCTTTTTGAATCGGCTGAAACGAGCAACGGGAGGACCTGACCAAGGTTGGGCACGGTGGACTCGATGTTTTATCATGAAAAGCGAGGAGAAGTTGAATTTATCCAGCAATAGTCTCATTTTGTATCTGTTAACTGTGTCTTTTCAACATGTCTTGTTGTGACCTGTACTTAGCCCGATGTGGCAAAAATGTGCAATAAAGGTTTTTAATCATCATCATTATTATCAATTTTTTACGGCACAAAACTACACTATTTTGCGTTTTGCCTATTTGCTGTTGAAATCATCTATGAGGCACAGAAATGGAAGACTAGCCCTGAATTGGGCTAAAGGGTATCGCAATAAAGGAATAAAGGAATTGTGAAATTAGCAAGGAAATGAACCTATGGAAGAACAACGATTTCATGACGTTTTGAAATTTAAAGTATATGAAGGAAGGAACCGAAACCGAAGAGATGGTAAACGAGGACTAAAGAGTCGATGAAGGGGAAAGATTGTAAGGAATGAAGTGGGGGAAAAAGTCATGCATGCAACTTTGAAGACGGGTGAAGTAAAAAGTTGGAAATGTAAAAAAGACTTGAGGTAAAGTCAGAGCTATTGACAAGAACATGGGAATATTGGACGAACAAAAGTAGCACACAGAGGTTACAGAAGGGGGCGAAAGAGGACAAAAGTATGAACGTGGTACGTGGCAGCAAAGATTGAAATAAAAAAAACAACTTGCAAGATAAATAAAATTTAACACTTTTAGTAGTTTTACTGGTATATAGCTTCCTGCACACAAGACATTTAAATATCTATTAAACAAGAATTTTCCTTCAGACGGCAGACATACCGTCTTCCAGATGTGTCTAACAGGTTAATACTTACTTACATTCCAGAGAAAATATTCGGCTGATGATAAATCAATTACCATTCAGTAACAAGCTGGGACATATGGTGACACACCTGCGACAGGTTATGTGACGACTCTCTTGTGGAATGCGTGCTGCAAAAAAGAAACTGGAAAAATCCATAAGTTGGAGAATATTTGTCACTGTTCTTTGTTGCTTATATGGGACTTAACAGTCGGAAAAAGCTGAGACATACGACAAAAACCTGCAGCAGCGTATGCGACGATTTTTTTCACGTGAAGGGCTAAAATTCTACTAAGGAAAGAAAAAGAATCTCTCCAACTTGGAAAATATTTTGTCAGAGGAGTTAGTTGCTTATTGGAAATATTAGTAGTTAGTAAACTCTTTGACAAAATGTATTTTCCATTTCGGTCAGTTTTTACTATTTTATTCGGAAATTCCAGGTGAGACTACCTACTAAAAGTATAGAGTCCTTACTAGAATCTTAGGAAAAGCTAAGCCAAAACCGACGATTGTATGGAATGTCCTTTATCTGCCACTCAGGGGTATTTCAGAGTACAGGAATGCATAAATCTGCAGATGAACAAATATAGACACATTATTCCCATTTTGCGGCCTCGCCACCAGCCTCTTCACATGATGTAGAGCCGATCTGCTCTATTTACAACGCTGTGGGTCTGGTCGAGAGGCCCCCCGGCTACGTGATCATGTTCTCCCCACTTCTATCTATCTTGCAAGCGTTTTTTTCATTTCCTAGTACAGTAGAAGCCAGTTAATTGCACAACGGACTTACGCACACTTCTGTTAACTGCACGGAAACCCAAAATCCCAAACCGGTGCGGACCAGCTAGATAACTTCGCATGATTGCACCAGCCGGATAATTGCACGAAATTCACTGGCAAATAGGCCGTGCAATTAAGCGGCTTCTACTGTACCAATCTTTGCTGTCACTGCCACGTTCATACTTTGTCCCTTTTTCCCTCCCTTCTGTAACCAGTGTTCCTTTCGTTCGTCCAACATTCCCGTTTTCTCGTCATTAGCTCTGACTTAACTTTCTTTTTGGGCTGAGCACTAGAGTTATACCAGTATATCATTGGAAATACAGAGTGAACCAATAATACGCTCACCTGCTAAGAGGTCTTTCTCTCTCTCTCTCTCTTGCCGTGCTTTTCAGCACCCGAGTAACAACTGATAGTCAGCCAGAGGCCTCTCTTCATTGGGAGTTTCGTCCCTGTAACTCTGGAACGCCCTGATACATATAGTACATATAACCCCCTCTCCGACAAACGCTCCCCCAAAAAACGAAACGCCACCGAAGTCTGGGAAGGAAGCTAATGTATATATACATTTATTGATACGTAAGAAACGATTCCCATATTTTATCAGCTAGTACAGATGAGGACTAAACTAGATTCGAGATTCGATTGTCAACTTGAAATAAAAAAATGAAAGTAGAAATGCTATCGATCCAGGTTAGCTCACTGAAGAGTTATTGTTCCACTGATTGTGAGAGAGAAGACAGACACTATGTACAAACGATATAAGACATTAAACCCATATTCATACCCTAAAAGACTTTAAAGATGAAAAACAAACATCTGAACATTTTGTCCTTTTATCTGTAAACAATAGATATATTGAATGAATGAAGACCTTTATTCTACGTTTTTGCTTTCTAACTAGCTAAGTACAGGTCAGGGTGAATTCGGAGTGATTCGACGTACAATCTGTGTAGGGTGTAATACCTGACTGAGAATACAAAGTCTAAAGTATACTAGTACTAGTATACACGGGTTCAACTTCTTCTCGCTTCTTAATACAGTTGTAAATGTAGTTGCAGGTGGAGTTTAGAATACATGGTTTGTCTAATTGCATTAGAAATGTAACTTTTCAGTGTTATTTAAATGCAGAAAGCATGGAAACTTATCTTGTTCACATTTGAAGAAGATATTTCTCTCATTGTTGTATATATCACCCCCCCCCCCATGGGTTGACACTGAGCGGTGCACTTTCTCACTTTCGGGATTACTCCTGCCCACAAACACGGCAGAAAACAGGTGTTGAGGACCACCCGACACCCTCCCAGCTCAGGGTAAATTATTCTCCAGCCAGTCCGAATTGCTAATGCATTTTTAACCAAGGAAACTGTAAACAAGCTGAGAGGACATGAATATATGCAGCACTCAAAACCATGGGAATATGGGACGTGCATACGTATACCAGAAAAAAGAAACGACACGAAGTTAGTCTTGTCGGGGTATTTTCTCCTGTAAGAATGGGAAAGCGAAAATTGCGGAATATATAGTAAGATTAGAATTAATGTCCAGCCCGTGGAAATAGAAAAGGGACAATACACGAAACTGCCTGTGTCAGAGAAATATACAATCTCTATTTGTTCATTTTATATATGATAAGAAACCAGTTATTTACCAGCGTGTCCAAAATGCACGCTTATAATTAATATCTTTCCACTGTTCCTGCGCGCGCATGCACATGCATGAAATACCATTTTTACTACACTATGTTTACTCTAGAATGGAGTACAACGTTGTATTTTCATTCTTATATGTGATGTTTTGCTTATACTCACAATGATTATTAGACCACGGGCATGCATTTGCAAATTATTATTATCATACATTCTGATATGCTTTACTTGGAAGGAATTGTTTACTTCCATTCGCGTTACTTCATAATGTTTTGTTTGTCTACAAATAATCTAGATACAAATCCAGATTCTGCACATAGATTTTGGTATGACACATGTTCATACAGTGCGTCCAGTCTTATCTCAGTTTGTACATAATGTGTATTGCAAATAAACACCTACCTTTTTAGAAATAGAACACTGAGTAACTCTAATCTACTTTTACAAAGCACATACTATGACAGTCCCAGAATCATTGTCCTTAGATTCAACTTTCACCTCAAATCATTCTTTAGAGGAAGGGTATGATGTTAAAAACACTTCACTAGTCTTTCATGACTGTGAAAACATGTCGCATTTAGAAGACACCCAACCCGCATGTAACCAAAGCAGCCACGTTGGTTGTAAGTTGACCTGAGTCATTGGTATCCAAGTTGACGGCTAATTGTCCTCTTGAACCTTTTTTTTTATTCCCGAGAAGCTCAAATCGGCCAGCAGGCCGCTTTTCATTGAAGTCATGAAGGAGGTAATGGTCAGACAAAATATACAGATTACACCGAGTCCTAATAAATCTATCAACATATATCATTACATATACATGGTAAAAAGATATACACTAGCAGCAGAGCGAAAGCTCAGCGTCCATTTTCCGTGTCTGTTCGTTTTGGTCATTTCTTTTATTTCAAGAGTCTCTTAAAGTAGGCCATATATCGCGGTGGTCGTGACTATAACGGGTACCTGTGGTATCGTTTGTCACGTGTCCACTTGTGCAAAACACGTTATGTGCACGTTGTTGTATTTTTCCACAGTTCACATGTGTTTGCATTGTGGCGCTAAAACCGTTCTTTGGAGTGAGCACAAAAATACCTATTACTTCTTCTATTGTCTTTTATGACAAGCGAAAGTAAGCCAAATTTGGAAGTTGCCTTGCCTGCATATGCGGATACGACTGAGACAGTCACGATTGATGTAATTTGACCCGTTCACTTGTGTCTACGTTGACGGTTAATTGTCCTATAACGTTAGTGGCGGCGATAATTATGACTATAACGAATGTCTGTGGTAACCTACTTCACGTGCACACAGGCCTGAACAAAACCTAACATCAAGTATCACGCGTACGCACCATGTGCACATTTCAAAAGGTACGCTAATTATAATGAGATAGGCGACACCCTTGTTTTGTATGTAGCCTTATAGTTCATTTGTAACAATCGGCGCAGTGTTAGAGAAATAGAATAGATCACCATGCTGTAGGTATTGTTTCTCTCACTCAAGGTCTCTGTTGTCACTTGTAAACTTATTGCTGAAAATATCTTTCAGTATTCTTATTAGTGAATCTCATGCCCGAAGGCTAATTGCAAAAATACATGAAAGTACAATGACGATAAAGATACTGAATGGTATACAATAACAAAGTAATCTTGCTCCTGAACCACAAGTTCTGGCTTCGAATCCCGTCCTCTCCGTTCAAGAACAAACCCGCTATACTCTCGACTTCAAGTGGTCTTTGTTCTTTCAAAAGTAGCCGCCCTCATTTTAGTTATGAAGAATAAAATCAATTTCAACTGATAACATAATCATATATAATCAGATAGCTAAGGATTCCTAGCTATTTTGCAGATATTTTGTCAGTTTCTTTTAAGCTTGTCACTTTGCAGTTCGTTTTATACGGAAAGGGTTGGTAAATCGAACTGTAAAGTCTCATACAATTTTTCCAAATCTAACGCAAACATTTCCAAAGTAATGAAATAGATAGGAAGGTGCATGGTCGTAGTAAACTAGGCATGAACAGAGAGTTAAAACGGAGGTTTATGCCTCCACACACGCGCGCGAGCGAGGCTCGACTAAGTCTCTAGCCGTGAAATTACACAAATTAAACTTGAGCCTGAAATTTTCTTCACTGTATTGAAGGGCAACTTGCAGAGGTTGTTAGCACCTGCCTTGCCCTACCTTCCGTTTTGTGGTACATTGAAACAAACAAATAAACAACACGGTCCCCTTGCTATTCAGATACCTCCCCCCACCATGTCCACAGGTTCGCCCCCCGGTGATCCCTATATCGGTCAGGATGAATCAGGCAGCAGGCACCGCGGGGCGCGGATTGTTTTCTGTAACTTTGGAACAAGACTCTGTTTTGAGGAGGATAAATTTCCTTATCCGTTCTTAGAACACCGCTGCGAGGACACAAATATGCGGGTCACCGTCCGGAGATACGCGATTTGAATCAGTCTGTTTTGATTTTGATTATTCAATTTGATTTCATTTAATTGTTGTTGTTTTTCTTCTGACCTCCTTCTCATACTTCATGAGCAGCGGCGTTTATTATATCTTACATACCGGGACATAGCTCAATGGAGTTAGATACTAGTAGTATATTTAAATACCACATGACATGTGACAACCCCGGCATGGTATACATAGGAAAACATATCAAAGATTGTCAAGACGTTAGAAATTCCTCCAATGATTGTAAAAGACGATTATTATCCCATACCATGTACCATTGCACTAGCCTTATGGAACTGTAGTTATGTATCAGTAGATGTCATACTTTGTACCTTGCACGATTGTTCCCCAATAAATGTTTTTTCTGGGGTTGCTGATTCAAGATTTTCAACATTTCCTTAGGCTCTCTATGCCGGGGAAGGGAGTTTTGTCACATTAAAGGTTCTACGAAGGAGTCTATTCTTTTTTTTTAAATATTATCCTGTCACATCTTGCATTTACCAAACTAGCCAGGGACTATTATACAAGTAATATGGCATTGGATTCTACTGCGACGAATGTTATCTGTTTCTTCGTCACAACTTGACAAGTATAAGCTTTCAAAATACACGAATGAAATGAATATATTCTGATCAAATCATATTGCACAATGTGTATAAACTTCATGTTTTACATCCGCAATCATATGATTCCATCAGTGTACAAAACGATTAGAGAAAAATGTATCACATTTTTGGAATCGTGTTGCGTTTTCGAATTGCGAAATGGGATGCTAAAACCCTTCAAACTATTTTCCATACGTTTTATCCTGGCCAAGCGTCCGTATGCTTTTATATATATTATTTACCGTAAAACGTTACTCCTAACTCGAGATTATTACATAGCGAGCGTAGAATGTGATGATTTCTATATACATGCAGATCACACGATCTGACTGTATTCTATTGGTTGATAAATCGCATGGTTTAATGCGTTCAATACCGCTCGTGCTATCAAGAATGCCGTCAACATTGTATGTAAATAACGTCAAAGATCGGTTTAAAAAAATTTAAAGAACAAGAAGCCAATACAAAACTAAACTGATTTCTACGATAGCCGGTAATGTCCGACGTACTGGTATCAAGAAGGACACGATTAGCGTAGTCTGCATTTTTCGGAGGATACGGCGAGACCTTCTTCAGTGATAAGAAGCGAATAGAGACCAAGAATGGTAATGCATTACGTATGTGAAGATATGTTGATTGCAGACGTAGACTAGTACGCCACCATTATGAAAAAAAGATTGTTGGTCGTTCTTCTGTTTGTAAAATATTGTTGCAACTTCTTTGGTTTCATGGTGTGCGCATACAGACGCACACACATACCCCACAACACATATGTATACACATAACATTATATGTGTGTCTGTACATGTATGTGCCGTGTGTCATAAAACGTTTGTAAACTTGTATAGCGATTATGGAACTTGAATCTACTCTAAAATGCTATATGATGCAGGGTAAAATTGTCTTCGGAAGAGTTTTCTAATGTTTGCGTACACTTTTTTCGCGCGCAATGTCCTACATTACATTTCAGACCATTGTCGCGATCTCATAAGACCTACTTACTCAGGTAACCCCTTCTACAAAGCCTCCCCTCCCCTCCCTTCAGTTCGGCTCTACGGTTCAAGTGTAGGAGCAAGTCAACGGTGACTCCGGGGTATTGTTTGGGAATCCTGCGGTAGGGTATATCCGAACGGCGTTGTCACTTCACCAATAGATATCATCATTACAGTTTTACTAGCTCGTAGTGGCCAGCTTTATATTTATTCGTGCTCTGTCTTTCTCTTCCATGTTTCAATTTTGAAAAGCTTAAAAGATTGTTTGTTTGTTTGTATTGCATACCCGGTTGACAGCATTATGGCGTAGCACACCAGGGTACAAGCTGCAAATCCGTAAAGATTTGATTGAAACACTCGCACCAAGGAGGTCATTTATGTACAATTTCAACTTCTTCTCTATTTTTAAGACATCGAATCGCATTCGCAACCTCAAGTTTTGAAAAGCAAGTTTTGGCTTACATTTGCCTTATTTGTTTGTTTGTATTGTATATACGGTAAACCGTCTCATGGGCCATGGTGTAACACATGGCCGAGACTGACTACCCTCGAAATTGCAAATTCAACTTCTTCTTGCTCCTTCACTTCAGTTCAGTTCAGTTCAGTTCAGTTCGTCGACGTCTTCGTAATACGAAGTGCCATTAATAATGAATGAATGAATGAATGAATGAAGTCTATTGCATATTCATGCCTCATTGGGCTAAATGCAGTCAGTTTGGTACATATGGAGTAAAAGGAAGGCTATACATATACTACAGTTTACATGCTTCTTCTCTCTACTTAAAACATGCGTATATGTCAGTCCATGCATCTCTATCTAGCATGGCGGCTAGCAGGTTGCGGTCCTTTAGTCCAACCTCTTCTACCAGTACTTTCTTAAGTGTCAGGCTCACTCCTTAAGACATCGCGTTTGTTGAAGGAACCTCTCCGGTTGAACCCTCCCCTTTATTTACAAAACATATAATTTACTAAACGCGAGACGGTTACCGCACAACGGGGCGGGCTACAGAGGTCCAGGCGGCGTGTCGAGAGGCATGGCCCGCAGGAAACCCGAGACAGCGCCCCGGTACCACGGTATGTGACCGTCAAAGCCATGGCGAGTATGGAGGGGGTGTAATCCACGCAGGTTCAAGGGGAACTAGTCTCTAAAAAATAAACCTGTTAAATGATTGTTTCCACACCTGCTTTCTGCTTGTTCGAGGAAGTCTGTGTTGTCCACGCCTGTCACTTGCACAGCAGTTTTAAGTCTGAAGTTAGGATCAAGAAACTAGCATTAGGGTGTGTCACATAAGTCGTACGATCGTCGTACGATTTTGATGCCATAGGATTTTCAAGCAGCCTTAGCAGGCCGTGACAGAACCAACCACCGACATGGATCGAAAACAGCATTTTGTGTACCAAAGACAGTTGAACTTTGCAAGAGACAAACATTTGTGTCATCCAAAATGCCCGAAGTTAAGGGTATGTGACCGTCAAAGCCATGGCGAGTATGGAGGGGGTGTAATCCAGGCAGGTTCAAGGGGCAGTTGTCGGGAACTCGTCTCTAAAATATAAACCTGTTAAATGATCGTTTCCACACCTGCTTTCTGCTTGTTCGAAGGAGTCTCTGTATTGTTTACGTCTGTTACTTACACAACGGTTTTAAGTCCAAAGTTAGGATACTTTAGTGTAAAGGGCACTGATATATACACTCATACTGACATATATACTCGTGTATCATGAATTTAGTGTCTTTATATTTGTATATGTACACTTTTAAATGACCTAAGTTAGGATTAATAAACTGCAGTGCAAAGGCCGGGTAAACCTGACTATATAGTGAAATTAGTGTCCCTATATTTGAATTTGTACACTTTTAAAAGACCTGAAATGAAGGTACTGGAGTGCCGAAAGGTTAGTTGAACCTGACATACTGACATACTCATATACATTGAAAATATTTTCTTAATATTTGTATATCTTCTCTTTTAAAAGATCTTGGAGTCTCTGTGCTTTTGTTCTGACAAAAAGTACTCTTTGTTATGTTATCATTTCGTCGTCTCAGCATGTCTTTGTATCAACACCCTGCTAACATCTTAGCTGCGTTCTGACGTTGGCGAAAGAAACGCATCAAATACTGAGCTGGTTTAGATCGCTGTAATCCTGCTAAGATTTCTACACAGGTTACGTAACAGCCTCACAACATTGTTGAATTCGTAGTTGAATTACCCCAATTAAAATGTTAAATGGATATTTTTCTTCTTATATGACACTGACGAAAACTAGTGGATGCTAGTTGAAACGTCTGACCGTTTCCAAAATCATATCCAGTTGCTGCTTTTTACCTTCATCGATTCCTTGTATTTTTGAACATTTTAGCTTCCTGGCGTGCGGGTATATCTGAATATGCTATTAACGTACTAAGATGATACGTTATACCCCCTTTCCACTAGGACGGCGCTCTCGCCGCGCTCTCTCCGCGACCTGAAATATGACAGATCGCTCAACGAATTGTAAAGAAAAAAAATGAATCTTTTTACACTTTGTGTGTTTTGATGCCTTGTCTTGCACGCCTTTACGTTTTGTATGATATACCCAGTCTGGAAGCAAATGTGACACACATCCATTTTAGATCGCTGTGAGAGCGCAGCGCGACCGCTGTGTAGTGGAAAGGGGGCCGGTATCCTCAAAGTGTGACGCCGTATAAAACATTACAAATTGACAAGAAATGTGATATTTCCTCGGTGCGTGTAGCCGAAAGTAAAAGTCACCACCTTTGCTTTCTCCTGACCGAGTTATCTGTACGTGGTAACTTGCCGCATACCGTGGCGCACAAGGACCGTACTGTACGTCTGCAGGAACAGGGTGCAACTTCAGATAGCCTTTGGACCGAGGGGCAAGACACGTCGGTGTTAGCCTGTGAGAAGTGCGGTAATTTCTTTTCCATGATGAAAGTCATACCTCTTATCATGAAATCTATGCACTATTGCATATATATGTATCCTCCCAGTGTGTGATGAACCTGATGTTCAATAGAATAATTGGATCATGGAGAATCACAAAACAACAGAAGCAATAGATCCAGATTTGTGAAAAAGAAATCGCCTTTACACGCACTGTGAAAATACATTCCTTGTTTTATCAACAATTATGTGAGTAGCGCAGGTCTACTACAGAGGATAGCAATTACTGAACGAATATTTTTTTTTCATAACAAACTTAAACTGTAATCTCAAAGTTAAATTGAGTAAATGAACACTTCTGTTTCTGATGACAGAAATTACCACGGGTGCAAATCTCTGGGGGTAAATATGTACATGCTCATTTTGAACGTAAGAAATATCAAAGGAATAGCAAGATATCCCTGCGCAACGGTATCTTTCCTTTCCATCACGTTTGTCACTCTTGGTGATATCTATATCAAATTTTCCAACTGGATATAAAAAAATCAAAGGGATAACAAGATCGCCCTACACAACGGTATCTTTCCTCATACCCCGTTTCCACGAGGACGGCGCTCTCGCCGCGCTCTTTCTGCGACCTAAAATTTGACAGATCTGTCGACGAATTCTATAGAAAAGAAACGAATATTCTTACTCGTCCTCTCCGTCACACTTTTACGTTTTGTATGTTATACCAAGTGTGAAAGTGAAGGTTACACATATCCTATCAAGATCGCAGTGGGACCGCAGCGCGATCGTCGTCTAGCGGAAAGTGGGTCTTAAAAGCACGTTTGTCACTCTTTGTGATATCTATATCAAATTTTGGAGCTGGATATTAAAAAAAAGCAAAGCCTTCTTTTCCATCTGTCCGTGTCCCCACCTCTGCCTCCCAGCACGACTAGGGGTCGAAGTTTAGCAGAACTCAGTATGACGAACGCGGTAAAATATGCGCGTATTGAGAACGTGAAATAACTTACTGGTAACTGTGGCATAGCGGTGCAGCAGGCGGGGTACTTCTCAGGAAGATAGCGTTTCACGTCTGCACACCGGGCCGCGAGGAAGCCGCCGGAAAAAACAACATTGCACGCAACGTTCCGAACTAACTACACAGACTGGGTTGGACGAAACGGTTCCCAAATGGCTACTAAGATTCTATTCCGTTTTCTGGACCCGTTTTTTCTTCAGAGACGGACAAACGTTTAGAGCATCTATTTCTCTAGCACGCTTCACCGTTGAGAATGAGATTTTGTGGAGTAAGAAAGAAGCCTACTCGTCACAGAAAATAAGTTGAAATGTGTTACGTTTGCTAATATCTCTACTTAGTAGAATTACTGACAACTTTTGCAGGGTTGACTATACATTCCGATACAAAAGCAATGTATTAACTGCCAGTCTATCAAACTCCTCTGTCCGCTGTGAAAACAGTAGAATTTGTCCAATTTGCCCAAGCAGACCGTGAAACAAGGAGTTTAATACACAGTTGCAAGTTTGGCAGATTCTTCACAGCATTTGGCGTTATTCTCCGTTTTCAAGTTAGCAAGTCAACCTAGGTTGTGTGCGACCAAATGGTCCCCGAATGGCGGAATTGCACAGTTTAAGTTAAGGACCATGTTTTGATTCTGGAAGACTTAAAATTAACCGTGGAACGATCGTGACGCCCTGGAGAAAAGGATCGTTTCCTCACAGGAAAACCGCCACAATAAACTGGTGAATTTTTCAGTGTATTTGTTAAAGTAAATAGAGACGATTTTACATGTTTGACTGCGTATTCCGTGACTGAGAATGATCACGATAACAATTAAAGACAACACTACGATACAACAATGTAGCATCTGCTAAATGGATGAAATCATTTGCTGCTTATAAAAGATTACCTACCACCAACACATTCCTTCATATGTACACACCCAAAATCATGAATCATCAAAACCGTGCAAGACTACTCGTTTTTTTTTTAGTAGAAAAATAAATGGTAAATTTTATAAATCTTTAGAAGTAAAAGAAGGGATATTTCTAACAAAACTACATTCATCTTCCCCTGAGTGTAGAGTGCAAGGGCGCGATCATATCACATAGGTCGTGCGATCGTCCTACGATTTTGAAGTCAAAGGATTTTCAAGTAGGCCGTGACAGAACCAACAACCGACATGGATCAAGAACAGCATTTATGCTGTACCAACACAGTTGAACTTTGCAGGAGACGTACATTTTTGTCCTCCAAAATACCCAAAAGTTAGCGATCGTACGACGATCTTACGACATATGTGACCTAGCCCTTAGTTAAAACAGTTACGATTCTTGGAACGTCTCCGTTTTGCTGGGTTTGTTTTGGAGGTGTCGCGATCTGGCGAGAATTTACGGGACTTATGGTCCGCATTAGTCGCCCTGGACGGGGGCCAGGCAGTGGGCTTTGTAGGTGACCAACACGGCAAACAGTATAGCAGGCATTGTCTTTACTATACAGTCTTCAAATTATGTAATAAAACATGAACATAAAAAGATACTTCTGCTAGAGTCAACACCAGGTAGCCACTAGCCAACAGCTTTTCTGTATACTGCGCTGACGACTTTGTAACCAACACGGCCAAACAGTGCAAACAGTCTTACTGCCCCTACAGCCACCGGCTACGGGACTGAGTGAGAGAGAGAAACAGTACAGTACAGCAGGCATTGTCTTCACTCTACTGTCTTCAAATTTGTAATAAATTATGCACAAAACTGTAGCAAGAGTCAACACATGGTAGCCAATACAATGACAGCAGATGGCCTAACACTTCAAACAGTACAGAAGGCATGATATTAACTGTACAATCTTTAAATATTGTGATAAATAATGAACAAGAGTAATCAGCTGATGACCAGGCACGAATCAGTATAGTTATGAAATACAAACGCATAAATGACTTTGTACATTTACATGTTGGTAGTCACCGCCACAAACGATGCTCGTTTTCAAACAACAATATAATGATTCAAGTAATTTCTGCTGGCAAGAGTAAAATTTACTATCAATCTGAAAAGCTATAGCCATCTAAATTTAATATAAACGTTTCGAGGATATTTCTTAAAAGTAAGATTCTACGTCTCATAGTTTATTAACAATTACTCCTATATTTTCTTATTACATGTTATAAAAGACAAAATTATCATATGGAGGAATACGTTTCCTTGTCTTGGTGTTGAATAACTAAATGTATAATTGCAAAAGTGGGACTCTAAGTATGTTTGGGCGTACGACGCTGACTGGCTGATCGCTAATTTAGAGACGTTAAGTTTCTACATACATATTTAAGCCGTTTTTGCTTGTCAACGCTGCATATGTTAGAATTGCTGCATCATTTTCAGATTCTCTGTATCCTGTTTCAAAAAAAGATATTAAAAGAAATTTTGCATGATAGACGATGGTAGTAAATTCCAGGAACAATGATCTTGTTATAATCAAATGTCATCTCAATTGGTTGTGGCAAACTTCCCTTGTTATGAAATTAAACAATTCTACATTGAAATACTCTAACCAGGAAAGGCTTTAAATTGAAACTGGATGCCGTTAGCATTTTCCAGATGGATATATGTCAACGTAACAAAAAAAGAAATAGACCCTGAAAAAAACATCGCCAACATTTTTGTTTCGAATACATTGTTTAATCTTCATTGTGCTGAAAGATTTTAACACGGGGTAGCTGTAGAAATTAATTTTATGTCTAAGTTAATTTGCCGCCGTGTTAACTGTATAGGAATTGTAGATGGACACAAGGCCGTCTTTTCG
The DNA here is from genome assembly GCF_000003815.2 of Branchiostoma floridae. Lineage (NCBI taxonomy): Eukaryota > Metazoa > Chordata > Leptocardii > Amphioxiformes > Branchiostomatidae > Branchiostoma > Branchiostoma floridae. The sequence goes on along the minus strand of NC_049991.1, from coordinate 18,377,739 downwards.
TTCCGAATGGATATATTTGCATCCTAGCCTGGTACGAATTTGCGGAGAGGACAAAAGACACAGGGAACTATAATATGGCTAGATACCAGGCTATAAAATGATAGGTTCAATGCTTTTTATCACCAGATTGTTCTGAAGACTTTACACTCGAGTTTAGCGGATTTATTTCGAAGTTTATTTTTTGACTCTTGAGTGACAACGCCACCCCGATGCAGGAGACCAACTGGCGCGCCGAGGCCCCGCCCCTGCAATCAGCCACCAAAAGTGCCGGACAAATAACGCTTACACACACCCCATACCGACGGCTAGGCTTACAGGCGATGTTTTCGTCTCTCTGTTGACGTTTTTTTCCGTCGCCTGGTGAAATTTTCAGCTGTCCATCGTGCGGCGTACGGCCCGCCCTACTCACCAAGGGCCACAAGTGTTCATTGCGACCGCCAGGGCGAAGGTAAAGCACCCCGCTGAACAGGAACACACTTCTTCTACTGGGTAAACTATGCTGCACACTTCTACTGAAGGGCGTTTTGTTCTGTTTTTTAAACACTAATGCGTTTTCAGCTGCTCGCACATACTTGTACATCACCTTGTCATGTAAGCAGGAGAGACAGTTAGTTCCCGTGGGCGAGGCAAGAAATGTGGCCGCAAATCCCCAGAAATTCCAGTCATTCGGAGGAACGCCTATGTAGTTAGCGGTACCCGAAAATGACAATTATGAAGAAACTCTCACAGTGATTAAAAACTAGATTTCAACCCAGTGGTACAAGACATTTTCTTAATGATAACAAGAATATAAGAGTCAATCAAATATTCCATTTTACATTCTTCAATTTGAATTGGGAGAAGGTCGTTTCACCCATCTTGCAAAGAAATAAAACTTTTTCCCTCAAGAAAAATGTTTACTGTAACTGCTGTGAATGCACCGAATTATGAAGTGAAGTCTGTACGATGAAGTTGTAGTAATGTAGACAGAGCAGACTAAAGGGCATAATACGTAATCTTTGTTTCATCTTGTAGTTATGGGTAAGCGGTGGGTCTAACCATGTTTCCACATTCCCCAAGTTTCAACAACCTCACGTTGGTAGCCCGTGTTTTCCCCAAGCAATTTATGTTCGCGAAATTTGTTGTGCTTCCTTGGGGGATTTCTTGACATCTTGTTTCCAAAATATGGGGCCCGCACCATTTCCCGTCGCCGCACCACATTAAGGTTGGCACAGAGGCATAACGGCGTGGGACGGTAAAGACGGGTCTATAACAAACAGCTTGTAGTAATAACCGTCTGGCCTTTTCCCATATATCTTCCACGCGGGGCGTACACTTAAAACGGGCAGGCACATGCCACCACATAACTCGGCACTTATTCCCGTCGGTATGTCGGGGATGTGCCCGACTCTACTGTGAAAACATGCCCGGGTCCGTGTAAGCGATCAGGTCCCGTCCTGACCCCTCTCACCCGCCCTTTCTGCGCCGCGTTGTAAGCAAACAAAAATGATCATCCGAGCTTGATGGATGAGATTCTGAAAATCTATGACATGAATGGCGGAGGGACGATTCGAGCCAACCCTGGTCCTTTCACTACAAGAATGCGTACATACTGGTCATTCATTCAGTACAAAGAGCTCCGCAGAAACAAAACTTCGAGACGAAACGGTGTTTTGCAAGAATTTGGCGTGACCGCCCGACCTACGTACTTTATTTTCATCTGCGCACACAAAAAGCGGTGTGTAACTACAAAACTCGTGCTATGAATCTACAACTTTTACGTCGGTCAAACTGAGCGAATACTGACAAGCGACGGTCTAAAGACTCGTGGCCGCACATTGGATACAACCGTAGCATTCTCGAGTGCTAATACAACAACTTAGTTTACACAAAGACACAATACCCGATAGAGTGTTTTAAAACATAGTCGGTTAGTTTAGATTCTCGTGGATACGCCTAAAAGATAAACAACATCAACTTTCACTGATTACGCCCTCTGTGAGACCAATACTCTAGCACTGAGATCTATTGCCTTGTCTATTGCCACGGACATTTAAAACGTTACAAGGTGGATGCCGACATTTGGTTCTAATAGTCTTGCTAACATTTGAGATATCGGTTGTTGCGTTTCAGCCTCCAGTGAAGTGGAAAATGCAACAGGCGTAAACTTTCCATTCCGTATCAGCCCGGCAGATCTTGTAGGTAAATATTGTAGAACAGACGTTTTGTTTTCGCACCATTCGCTCTGGATTGCCACAAAGTCCCTCCCCCGTCACGGCGAGCCGCGAAACACCGTGTAATAGGTTTGGCAACAACACATTGAACAAATTTGCTAAGGGAAAACAAAATGTCGCAGACCTAGAACGGCCACGCCGCTTACCCCCTTTGGGGTAGCAATACGTCTATGTACATCACTGATCAACCCCGTGCAATATCGGTACGCTATATTTACTAGTGGGACCGTTCTTACACAGGCTATATTTTCGGTGAGACGATGGTATTTACAAGTGAAGAGTTCGGATGACAAGTGCTCAGCGATCGGTAGTCTCTATCTCTAACTTTTCGTTCTCTTTCTGACAATCCTTGGACTTGAAATAAAATACACTCTTTTAAGGTTCGATCGTACAAAGTAGAGAAAGTAATCTAGTAAAATTTTACAATGTGGGCCCGTTTTCCACTGAAATTGTTTGTATCAATTGGATACGGATATACACTGTACACATACAAATCACACCAGGTCACCTTTCTTAGACAGTTTTTCAGCAGGTGTTTTTGGAGAACTTTGAGAGAGAGTTCAGACGAAGGTAGCTCGCCGTAAAAGTTCTGATGAAGAAGGTGGACTTACAGTTTAATAACCCTGTGCCCGACTGGGGTGGGGTGGGGTGTAGAGAGAGGGGGCACAGCCCCCCGTAAGTTCATGCCCGACGTTCTCGTAGGTAGTCTCTAAAACAATGTCTGTCAGTAGGGGTAACCGTGCATCGGACCGGTGTCGTTCTGTCGGCGGCAGGCGAAGGCGAAGTCCCCCGGCGAGGTTTGCCCGGACAGCGTGCAGGACACGGGACTGTAGGAGTACGGGGACGCGTTGACGTTGGGCAGCTGCATGGGCTGGATCTGCGGCGGGCCGGACAGGGACGGGGCGCAGCGCGGCGACGCCTGCAGCTGGCACGAGTTGTAGTTGCTGAACTGCGGCGACGGCGCCGAGATGGGCCACGAGCAGTTGTTGTAGGGCGACTGCAGGTACTTGGGCGTGAGAGAGTACCCTCCGTACGTCGTGTCGTAGTAGGGTTTCGGCGGGAGGAGGCCGGAGATGTGGCCGGTGACCGGCGGGCGGTACGGCCGCTTCATCCGCCGACGCCGCCGGTAGTTGCCCTTCTCGAACATGTCCTCGCAGGCCGGGTCGAGCGTCCAGTAGTTTCCCTTCCTCTCTCCCCCGCCCTCCCGCGGAACCTTGATGAAACACTCGTTCAGACTCAGGTTGTGTCTGATGCTGTTCTGCCAGCCCTTCTTGTTCTTCTCGTAGTAGGGAAACTTCTGTATGATGTAGTTATAGATCTGACTGAGCGTGAGTCTCTTCTCCTGGCTCTCCTTGATTGCCATGGCGATCAGAGCCACGTAAGAGTAAGGTGGTTTTTGATGGGGATCTGATGATGTCTTCTCCCCCTCGCCAGTCTTTTCCTGGTCGCCCGAGTCGGCCTTGCCCGTCTCCCCGGGCTGGTCTCGCGTCCCGTTCGGCGTGAGGTTCTCGTCCTTCCCGTCCGACGCCACCGACAGCCCGTCGTCTATTGTGTCGAACAGCGTCGCCATGATCGGCTATCTCCTGTGGCTAACACCCAATAACCAACTTTCACTTCCTCAAACTGAGATGCAGTGTAGCTATCTGAGCTCCCGACACGATTTCCAACAGTTTTCTCCGAAAACTTTTATAAGAGTTTCCGGTGATGAACAATGACGTCGACGCACATGCCTTGAAACTTTCTTCTGTCCGTGACGACGACGAGAGAAAATCAAAACTTGAGTCTCTCAGGTCAAAACGTTGTTGCCTGACAGTCAAAACAAGCGACTGTTTCACAGAGAGGGAAGTTGTGGAACCCGTGTGAGTCCGTCCCCCTCGGTTCAGCGCGTGACAGGTCCGGTAGCAGGTCCGGAGGTTGTGGGCGAGTCCCCGATAGTGAGTGCCGCTACTCCTTGCTCCTCTCTCGCTACCAGCGCGTCAGACTGACGTTGGTGAACTCGCGACTTGACAGTTTTGTAAACAATCGGAGGTGCTTCAATGAGCCAGCCCGGCCTTGGGGCGAGAGTGCGTGAGTGTGGGCTCGCCTGACACCCTACACCGGCTGGGGAAGAAAAATTTGCCAGCGCCGCATAATAGGCGGCCGGGATTGGTGGATGGAGTTACTGAAGTCACCCGAATCCCGACGCCAGCACGTTTTTATTTGCCGCACGGAGCGAGCCAATGCGGGGGCCCAAAACTCGCTCCACTCGACGCCGCTGAGCCAGAAAATGTCTGCTCGGGCCGCCGACCACCCAGACAGCACGGGGCCCGGGCCGCGGGGTTTAGCCAGATCCAGGAGAGATTGTGTTACAACGTGCAGCTTTTCTTCTCAATCCTGGTAATTGAAATTGGGAATGACAGGGGGAAGCCCTCGCACGGGCTGCCACAAGAAAAGAGTAACTGTTCACACATGTGACCCTCGCGCCTCGATGCCCCCGCCTCACCCTAGCCTAATTGGGCCAGATTCGGATCCCCTTTCACCCTGTCGACTGGCGTGTTTACTTATCGCTGTAGTTTATACAAGCTTGGCAAAATACTAACTTGCTGTTTCCCGCCTTCCTGTCAGCGGTCCTCAAAAAATCATTAATCATTCTAGCGCGAGGAGCAGGTGGATAAAACCGACAACCCGCGAGTTTAGAACAAACCCTACTCGGAGGCGCTCGGGACTTTCTCTCCGCGCGAGTTGTGTTGGTTCTCTTGGCCAGGAAAATTCCCCCGTTTGCGGCCCAGACAGAGACTGTAAATGATACCGAATTTTTGTGTATAAGAACCGACGTACGAAATACGATGTCCAGATGTTGGAGGAGGCCGGTAGCCGGGAGGTACCGACTGTAGGAGTAGGGGAGGGTGGAATAAGATCACAAAACCTCTGCAGCAATGGTGGTAAAAGATATTCATTGATAACTATGTATATAAAATTAATGTATAGAATATTTGACTCTGACCTCTCTCCCAGCTACTTGACTTCTCAACTCATTCCTTTAATTTTTAGAATAAGTTATAGCGGTAGTATTTGCTTTAGGTATAAGTGTGCCTTTAGGTTGTAGGTTAGGTTTAAGCGATGTTAAGGTGTAATACAGAATAAATCTTAAATCTCTACTAACTAAACAATATAGGATAATTAGAAAACCTCCATACAATCAGGTAGGGCTAAACACGAGGGTCGCTACATGTATCTTTTCTGATCACAAAGCAATCTTTTATGTATTTACCTATCTTAGCATTTATGAGGGCTGTCGGGTCTAAAGATATAATCAAAGTCAAATCTACTTCTGGTATCGAGTACCGTAAAATCTGTAGTCTTTAAACATAGGAGTATGAATAACTTATTGCGTAACATATCATACATAGGGCCGGATAGTGATATGGGAATTTGGCCAAGTTTGGATGGAGAAAAAGTCTAGTAGAAGTTGATTGGCATAGGAGTAAACTAACCGGCCGGTGGATAGTTGGATACACTGCAAAAGACTGACTGAAAAGCATAGCAACTTATCTGTCGCTATTTGGCCAAATATTTCTCTTTTTTTATTCAGCTGACACGTCTGCCTCTAGCTCATAATTTACTAAGAGGGCGCCACCTGCAGTTAGTTGTTTGTTTTGTGGTACAAACGGCGCAAATGGCTTATCGGAAAACAAAAGCAAACAAACAAATCGGGGAAAGGTATCGGTATGGATATGGTTTCAAAAGAGTAATATGTTTGTAAAGGCTACCTCCCAAAGGTTTGCGCTCGTCAAATTTGATGTAATAGCAGATACAGCTCAATCTCTTAATGTTTCTTTTTTGCCACTGACATATATTTGGTGTGTATAAAGGTCTGCATTCATCTATTCATTCCTTAAGAACAGTTATTTTTATCGAAGAAGTGAGTTCGAGTTACTTCCTGAATGAAACAACGTTGTGATAGAGGGAGTGTCATCCAATTTCTTCACTAAAGACCGAATTCTTTTTTTCTGCTGGTGAAATGATGCTACAAGGTTCCTACCTCTTACCAATCACTATCCAGTTCCATTGTATTTATCATGCTTTTCAAAGCAAGTTAAGATTTTTTTAAACTGAAAAAATAGATAAATAGCCAACTTTCGCCTAACGGTTACCGCGTCGCCTCAGTGGACTTGGGGTATGATTTATACTATAAAGGAAATGGTGTTACGATGCCGTGGACCTGAACAAAGTGAAGTCTTCCTCTTCTAAAAGAAAGAAGAAGGAAATAGGTTCATTCCCATTTATTACATTATCAGCCACTGTAAAGGTAGCCGCCTTCTCCATAACATGAGAACCTTGTGCCGGATACTTTCTTTCCAATTCTATTTCCGGCGAAAGGCAAAGCGGGGAAACCTTTGGCGTTACTAATCTGATGTCAGGTTCTTGAAAACGTTGTGCTGAGCAGGCCTGTGGTCTTATTACCTCCATGAAAATGGAGGTATTGTTTTTGGTGCGTCTGCGTGCGTGCGAGCGTGTGTGTATGTGTGTCCGGACTTTTGTAGTCAGTATAACTCAAGAACCTCTTTATGGATTGCAATGATATTTGGTATGTGGGTAGGGGTTGGGAAGACAAAGGTCAAGGTTGATTTTGGCCCCCTGGTATGCAACCTTGGTACTACAGCAGAAATTCCTCTTTTGTATCTTTTGACCTGGGCATGCTATAGTCTTTGGGCTCCTAGCAGCTTGCTCTGGAACTGCAGGGGCATTTTTGTCGAAATCGTCCAAGGAGCATTATGGAACATGGGAACGGTGGATTTCCAAGATATTCTTGACTCGGAACTAGCCAATTCAAATGGAATAGGCGGTAGAATTCGAATGAAAAGTCGGAGGTTCACACCCAGTCGGGTCATAAGATTGTATACCATACATGTACTTAAACTGTGAGGCAGACAAATTACAAGCACTTCGCAGGGAAATCAGCTTGCTAAAGACGCAGATTCTGCCACTCTCCAAGCAGAGGTTTCGGTCGGGGCTTGCTTTTTTTTTCCTACAGTCGATAAAACAAAAATTGATGTTACGTGACATAAATTTGGGTCACTTTATCTCAAGAGTGCACGTGACTTATTTTGGGGTTTTGGACCCATCTGCCAGACGAGTCAGTCCTACGCACACGTGTCGCGTTCAAGTGGCACCAGGACCGGCAGTTATGAGGAGTTTCATGAACAATACTCCAGCTGATACTTACCAACACGCGTCTCATTTCAGTCGCACAACAAGCAACACGACACCACAATCGTCAATAATCAGAGATATGCGCTCTTTGAAACCCAATAACTGGTGAATGGCGAACAACAAGCAAGGCAGATCTACACTCACTACTGATTGTGCAATAAACGAGCACTAGTCATGCGCTATTGTTTGATAAGCGGTAACTTGAACTTGTCATTAGATATCACCGACTTCTCTGTCAAGACCATGTAGTGTGTCTGCCTCGCGGTTCAAGAATATCACGTTGTGGTGGCAGTCTGTCCGTCCTGTAGGTCGCATATTTTGGTCAACAAGTTTAAAACATCGTAGTTGTTGTTTCAAACTACATTTTCCTCAAACTACATAATATCAGTTAACAGCTGAGGTTAAACATCAACTCCTGGATAGGGCGTAAAGTTGGGAGGTTCAAAATTGAAAAGAGACACACCTTAGGCGCGATAGAGAAGATAAGAGTGCGTGCCTTTCTTTAAATGAGTGAATCAGACCTATCCATTTTGGTCTTACTGGGTATGCAAACACTGACAATTTGTAGCTGTTGCAGTTAGCAAAGTTATAATGAAGAAGTACAAGTTCTGCGTAGATTCGTGTATATATGCACAGCATTTAAGAAGCAGCAACAAGCAGATTTTGGAAGCGAATGTTCTTCCACCCTATCGGTCGACGACGTGAGTTAGGCTTAGTCAGCTGTATGAAACAAAGAGAGAATAATTCGGCCAAATAAGAACAAATAAGTTGCAATGGGATTTAAGTCTTTTGCAGTTTATCTAGCTATCACCGGTCTGTCAGTTCACACCTTGGCCAATCAACCCCTACTAGACGTTTATTCCTAACTTGGCCAAAGTCCCCTATTACTATTCGGCCAGGCGGGTGTCTGGTAGAGACTAGGCTTGAGCCAGAGAGAGGCTATACTGTCCAGAGAAGAATTCGGCCAAATAAGAACAAATAAGTTGCAATGGGATTTCAGTCTTTTACGGTCTATCCAGCTATCTCTAGCCGGACAGTTCACTCCAAGGCCAATTAACTCCTATTAGGCATTTATTCCTTGGCCAAAGTCCCTATTACTATTCGGCCAGGCGGAAGTCTGGTAGAGACTATGCCTAAGCTAGAGAGAGTCTATACTGTCCAGAGAAGTTTACATCATCCCATCGGCACGTGGAAAGCCTCCTGCCACCAGACGGGCCTGTGTGCCAGAAGTGCGGCTTAGGCCCTCTTCAGGTGCCCCTGGACAATGCCGGCCATACAGACCCCGGCACCCATCGCCTCGGATCCTCTCCAACTGTGCAAGCAAGTCGGGAAGGCACCACCCACAGGTGGGCAGGCTGGAGTGTTGACTGCTACTCCTACTGTAAGCGCGAAGCCATCCTCCCTAAAGCCTTAGCAAGTAAATCTTATGGATGACATCCACGCGCTCATTAACTTTTGCCTGATTTCAGAAGAAAAAAAAAACACAAGAATTTTTCGTCTTCTTCGGGAATGGTCAGATAGACCAAAATGGGCAAAAATGTTGCGTTGTAACCTAATAATTGCACTGGTATAGAAGTGACACTAGGAGAAGAGAAACTTGTTGGAAAGTTCTAAAAGTGGCACCAATATGGAAACCATGAGTGTAGTTGACAACTTAGCAAGTGATAGCAGTATACTACACTATTGTCACTTTTAATACGCTAGTTCACTTCTTTGATACAGGAGTTATTGCCTTCTTGTTAGTTCTGATGCCACGTTTTGTTACGTCAAGTCTTGTTACAGCGTTTATTGTGTCTACTATTTTGAAAATGCAGCAATCTTGATTTTTTTTTTACCCATCTTGTTTTATTTTCCCCTATCTCATTATATTTTCAGTCGGCAGAGGTTGTCATCCATAACATTTACTTGCTATGGCCTAACGAGAGAACAAAGGCCGTTGCCATGGCGACGTTTAGGCCCAGTGGTCAGGAGAGGGCACTTGAGTCCATCGCACGAGATTCCGTCTATTTGCGAAGCGCTGCCTGCTGAATGTTTTCCTGACACTTGTAACACAAGCGGAAATGTCAAGAGTGCTGACGAGATAGAGATAAACAGGGGAGAGACCACGCGCAAGTATGGGACAAGAACTCAAGGTGTTTTGGTGAAGAGAGATAGAGAGAGTACTGTATTTGCACACCGGTACGGTGTAAAAAGATTTTTTATTTATTCACCTCTCTCGGCTACTTAAGTAAGTAAGCACTCGGTGTAATTGCAAACATTTCACACACAAAAATACCATAACTAGAAAGACAACATTTACGAGAAAATGCAGTATACCTCCCTCCAAGTATAAGTTTACCTTTTACGAAAACAATGCAGATTTTGCTCTTGCAAACCTGTAATTTTGACGAGATAAACAGGGGAGGGACCCCGTACAAGTATCTGCCAGTATGGAAGAAGTTATCTAATTTAAGGTGTTTGGTGAAGAGGGAGAATATTTGCACACCGGTACAGAATAAAAAGGTTTTATTTATTTACCTCCCTCTCGGGTAGGTGAGTACGTAAGTAAGGACTTGGTATAATTACAGACGTTTCACACTAAGCACACAAAAACACAACTATTAGACTGGTAGGCAACATTTTCGAGAAAACGCAGAATGTTTTCCTCCAGGTAATTTGACTTTTACGAAAACAATATAGATTTTACTATTGCAAACCTGAAATTGTTCATTTGCATGTCAAGAGTTCTGACGAGATAAAGATAAACAGAGCAGAGACCGTGCCAGTATTTGTTCGTATGGAAGAGGAAATTAAGTGTTTGGTGAAGAGAGAGAATATTTGCACACCGGTGCAGAGTAAAAAGATTTTGTTTATTTATCTCTCTTGGGTGCGTGCGTGAGTAAGTAAGTAAGTAAGCAAGCATGCACTCGGTGTAATTATAGACGTTTCACATATACACGCACACACACACGCACACACACATACACACACACACTTACACGCGCGCGCACACACACACACACACACACACACACACACACACACACATACACACACACACTTACACGCGCGCGCGCACACACACACACACACACACACACACACACACATACACACACACACTTACACGCGCGCGCGCACACACACACACACACACACACATACACACTGGCACTGCTTGGAGAGTGAGAAAGGCAAAATTTTCGAGAAAATGCACGATATCCCCTCCCCCCTGAGCACTTTGCCTTTTACGAAAGCAATACAGATTTTGCTATTGCAAACCTGTTATTGTCCATGTTTACATTGGCTGCAACAGCTAATGTGTCGTTCGTATATATAGTGTATAAGCTAACATTTTGTTCAAATTTACTGCAACAGCTAATATGCTGATATCACCGACAGGTCTCCCAAGCTCTGATTGGTTCATGGCAGAAGAAGAAAGAAGAACACACCAGCAGAAACAACATGTTTCCCATCCGAAAAAAAAACACGGTGAGACTTTCCACTAGACGGCGAGCGGCCCTAGCCTGTACCAGGCTCCACACGTCGCTTGAAAAATACATGTAGTATAAATTGACTAAATAGACAGATAACACGCCAGAGGCAAGTTGGCAACTGTACTTTTTGGCCGATTAACTCCTATGGTATGTTATCTGTCTACTAGTATTTGGTAAAATCTGTACGTGCGATACTTCGCAATTGAAATGTGATGCAAGAAAACAAAACACATAAAGCGTAAGCAAAATATCTATTCATTTGTGACATTCGTTGAATGACATCTATCTATCAAATCTTTGGTGCCTCGGCGGTTTGAAAGGAGGAGAAACAAAAAATAGCAGGAAGGTACTCTCCAAGCAGAGGTTCGGCCCCGGCTGTTTTTATTGGATATGTTTTTAGGCGTAAGTTACCAGGCTTTCTATTTCGTGCTGTTAGCTGGAAGACGTAACGAAAACAGCACAACATAGATAGCCCGATAAAAATGCCTAAAAACACGTCAAAAACAGCCTGAGCCGAACCTCTGCATGGAGAGTAGCAGAAACGTGTATGAAGACTGACACAAGTTCAAGAGGCGCTATATGTTGTGACGTTAATGGTGTACGTACATGCTGGTCTCTACCAGACTCCCGCCTGGCCGAATAGTAATAGGGAACTTTGGCTAAATTAGGAATAAAAGTCCAGTAGGAGTTAATTCGCCGAGGAATGAACTGTCCGGCCGGCGAATTGATGGATATTCTCCAAAGGACTTACTAAAATCCCATGGCAACTTATTTGTCCCTATTTGTACAAATTCTTATCTTTTCTCATCAAGCTGAGACGTCTGCTTGGAGACTAACTATTTGCGACGTTCTGTAGGAAAACATCGAACCGAAAACGTCAATCGATTTAAAAAAACAAAAAAAAAACAACGTCATGTTCAGATTGTATAACCACTCTTCTGCGTAACACACCGAGTGGCTGATATGATTACCAACTTCAGGAACGTCAAGACCATTGTCAATGTCATCTGATGACGTGGTGAACCTTATGTACAGGGCAGAAATAAGATACTGTAAATGCAGAAATGTTCGCGGTGGGTTAATGTTCGCGGTTTTCGCGGTGACCACTTTACCGCAAAATTAAAACCAGTGCGAACATTTTTCTATTGTGGTATTAGATTGCAGTCTATGGTGTAACCGCGAACTTAAATCCACCGCGAAAAGTCCTTTTTCCCGCTACCGCGAAATTAAATCCCCGCGAAATTAAGTGCATTTACAGTACATGCACGTGCGCATGACCACTTTTACATTTGCAGTCAAAAGAACTTTCGGTTGACGTAAAAACTATAACTAACTACGTCCTGTTATAGATTGAAAGATAGAACGTGTAAGTGTAGATAAAATAAGATACATGCACGTGCGCATAACAACTTTTACATCTGCAGTCAAAAGAACTTTCGGTTGACGTAAAAATTATAACTACGTCCTGTTATAGATTGAAAGATAGAACGTGTAGGTGTAGATAAAATGCGTCTACTAGGTGGCAATGGTTAAACGTTCTTCTACTTTTGGTTAATAACAATTTAGACGTTTTACGCTATGGTCTGTTGTGTAATAAGCACGTGTGAATGAAGAGTTCCCCTCTCCACAATTTCGGATGAGACGTTATTTCCCGTCTGATATTATGATTCTGCGGTATATGAGAAAAACCTCATATACTGTCGTCATATACAGTCTATATTTTGAATAAGTTTACTTGTGTCAAATCAAAACCTGAACGTAAAAATTATTTTTCCCACGTCAACCAAAATTATTTTGACTACGAATTTTTCCGCATATGAAGGAAGATATGCACGTGACTTTGGTTGACAGTCCTTGCAATATTGGTTAACGTAACAACAATCAGGTCCTGGATTTAAAAATAGAACAACCTGCGTAACATTTACGTGCGTTTAATTAGTTTCTTTCCTTTTTTCTCAAAAGATCAGACGAGGATTTTTTTCCTGTCTGTCACCTGAAGAGGGAAGTTGTGTTGTCACGTGCGTGTTTTTTGTAACACGAAAGACTTTGCAGTCAAAATATTCTTTTGTTGACGTAGCTAGACTTTGATGAAACAACAGAACAACGTACGCAAAAGACAGAGACTATAGCTATATTACGATTTTTCGGATGATAAGTTTGTTGCCTTTCTTACACTTGAAGAGGGAAGTTGTCACGTGTGGGTCTTCCTGGAGCAGAAGACTTCATAATCAAAATATTGTTTTGTTGACGTAGGAAAAATTGATATCGTTTAGGTGGGGTCACACATGCGTATATCAAGTCCGTTTGAGGTGCGTATGATGCTCTTAGTCTCTACCAGGCTCCACAGGTGGCGGGGAAAATAGTACAAATTGGACAAATATAGATACAAAACATGCCAGATGAGTTAGCTGACCGAGAAGTATGGTTAGCGACCCAGCTAACTCGTCTAACATGTTATCTTGTTTACGTTTGTCCAATTTTTATCATTTTTCCAACGACCTGTGGGGCCTGGTGGAGGTAAATACTCCCATGTGCGCCTCAAACGGACTAAAATATATACGCACGTGTGACCCCACCTTTATGTACAGGTTTTGATGATACGATGGAAAAACTTACTTCATAAATTTGGAAGTTAAGTCTGTTTTCTGTTTAACACATGAAAGAGGAGTTGTAATCCATCGTCACGAGTGAACCTTCCTCGCAATAACACAGAAAACTTCGTAATCAAATTATTTTTCGTTAACAAGGGAAAATCAAGATTTTATATTTTGATGAGACAATAGAACAACGTATGAAAAAGACAGAGACTATATTACGTTTTCTCTTCTTCATGAGTTCGGAAGTTTGGTGACTTTCTGACAGTTGAAGATGGAATTTGCAATGTCACGTGCGCATCTTCTTAGTAAAAATATTGTTTTGTTGACGTAAGGAAAATTAATATTTTTACGTACAGGCTTTGATGAGACAATAGCCTAAGGATAATTTACGCAAAAGACAGATTTTACATTTTTTTAAGTTCGGAAGATAAGCTTGTTTCCTGTCTGACGCTTGAAGAGGGAAATTGTAATCCAACGCCACGTGCGCATTTTTTGTAACAAAGAAGACTTTGCAGTCAAAATATTGTTTTGTTGACGTAGGAAAAATAATGTCGTTGCGTACAGGTTTTGCCGAGACAACTCGCTGTCACGGCAAACTCGCTATCACGGCAAACTCCCTTCCACAGCAAACTCCCTTCCTCGGGAAACTCCCTTTTCCGGCACAAGAGAACATAGCCAACGTTGAAAATCGCGGACCAACGCCCCCCCCCCCCAAAAAAAACCCCCAGCCCCCTTCCGAAGACTGCAACGGAGTCTACAAGACTACACGTCATTGCGATTTTTTGCTTTTTCACGCCTATCTTATACATGAGGGTCTGCTTGGGGGGTCCCAGCAATGATTTACGCTGAATTCAGAAGACCCCCCCCCCCAACGTATTACGCTAAATCAAGGAAGACAGTTACGCTAAATTTCGTCGCCTCGCTACGAATTACGTAGATAAGATGATTTTCCCTACGAGTGAAGGGAAATAAGAATAGGTTGCCTACGCCTTACGTAAAAGAGCATGCAGACCCTAATAAATGAAGAGGGAAGTTGTAACCCAACGTCATGAGCGCATCTTCTTACCAATAACACGGAAGTCTTCATAGTCAAAATATTTTTCGTTGACGAAGGAAAAACAAAAATATTTACGTTTACAATGTAAGCAGATGCTAGAACAAGTTCAGGAGATAAGTTAGGTTCCTGTCTGTAAGTGACAAGCTTTTGAAGTTAAACAAAAATTGAAAATAAATGTTTTGTGGTTCTTTGTGGTAAGATAAATAAATTAAGGAATGAATGAATGAAAGAATGGATGAATTAATGAATGGTATATTGCAGCCCTAGGATGAATTGCGCTATTTCAAGTAGGCAACACGTCACAAAAAATAAAAAAAAGGTATATATATATATATATATATATATATAGTCACGTATGATATCATAAATTAAACAACATTACCATTACGTATTAGGCTTTAAACTTATTGTTTTATAGAATCTTTTATTATTCATTCAATTTAAATTTTCGATTTCGAAACAGTGTTGTGTCATATTTGTACGTTCTACTAAAACACACAAATAACCCCTAATAGTCCACCAACTCATCATTCTAATATCACTCACAACTACATTAAAGCCTGGCTTATTTCGATCCAACAGTCATCTTTAAGGGCCTTTTAGCCATTTCGGCTTTTTTTCTGATAGGAGACACGGCAAACTAACCCCGCAGCGCATACCTGAGAAACAGAAGGTTAGAACAGGGGCAGATATCTCAATTCTACCGGCAGACGGGAGGAATGTCTTCCTTCGGGGAGAACAAGTCGAACCGTTGGTGAGAAGTGACGTGTAAGTAACAGATTGGTCTCTTGGGAGGCACCCGAACATTCTGTAAAGGTCTAGCTATAAAGTCGAAGTGGAAAGTCATCTATGATTTATATTTCGGGTCAGCTTTGCAATTTGTCATATCTGCGCGTGCACGTAAACGTAAATATGCCGATAGCAACATTTCAAATTATCAAAAAATGTAACTTTTGGAAAAGTAGGCAAACCACGTACTTGAAATGCGATATGGCATGCGTACAATGTATAACAGCAAGGGTTCAGACATATGTTTTGTTTAGATCTCTATGACCACACAATATGTTGCGCTTTGCCTTCATGGTATCGCTTTTCATGCACAGGGAAAAGAGGGCGAGGAGTCGTACGTATTCCATGAACCGCTTTTCACAAATAGATAAGAATGAAGACTTGTGAAGATTACAAAACTCCTAAACGCAGACAATAAACTTTTAAGTTTAGGAGTTTTGTAATCTTTAAAAAGACGCCTTGTGTACTGATGGGTAGCATGTCTATACACACAATGATAACACAGAATTATTTCATATTTTTATTTTGCTTTTAACACAGGAAAGCACACTCAAATCGGTAACTTATTTTAACAGTGCCACATACAAAGGACATACAGAAGGTATAGATAGCCCTACAGCCTTCATGGGGGCCGTAAGGGTTGCTATCCACTGTGTCATAACACAGAATTAGGATTGTCACACTCCGTCAAGAGCCTTAGGAAGATGTTACAACCCCTCCAAGACCGTAAATCTCGCCCTGCAGGTGAACTGAGGGGGAGGTAAGATGCCCGTACGTCGGGGTGAGGTTGGGGGGTTTTGGGGGTTGGGAAGATGAGACAACTCCCAAACCAAGACACTAAATCTCAAGACGTTCTGTGAGACGTCTTATTAGCCCTGACAGGTTACCTGAGGGGGAGGGAAGATGTCGGTGTCGGGGGTCGGAGGGAGAAAGATGAGACAACCCCAAGACCAAGACTGTAAATCTCAAGACTTCTTCTGAGATGTCTTATTAGCCCTGACAGGCTGATTGAGGGGGAGGTAAGATGCGAGTCTCTCGGCGGTTCGGAGAGAGAAAGATGAGACAACCCCAAGACCAAGACATTCAATCTTAAGACGCCTTGTGAGACGTCTTATAATTACTGACAGCTAGGCGGACTGAGAAAGAGATGACACAGCTCCAAGACCAAGACTGTAAATATCAAGACTACTTCTGAGACGTCTTATTAATCCTGACAAGTAGACTGAGGGGGAGGTAAGATGCGAGTCTCTCGGTGGGTCAATGGGAGAAAGATAAGACAACCCCAAGACCAAGACAGTAAATCTCAAGACTATTTCTGAGACGTCTTATAAGTCCTTGCAATCCGACTGAGAAAAAGATGACACAACCTTAAGACTGTAAATCTCGAGACACCTTGGGAGACGTCTTATCAGCCCTGACAGTCGGACTGGGGGGGAGGTAAGATGTCGGTGTCGCAGATCGGAGAGAGAAAGATGAAACAACTTTAGGACAAAGACATGTACAGTAAATCTCTTTCTGAAACGTCTTATGAGCCCTGACAGGTCGGCTGAGGGGGAGGCAAGATGTCGGTGTCTCAGGTCGGAAGGAGAAAGATGAGACAACCCCAAGACCAAGACTGTAAATCTCAAGACGCCTTGTAAAAAAGAGATGACACAACTCCAAGACCAAGTAACTTTCAAGACTCCACCTAAGACACCTTATTAGCGCTGACAAATAGACTGAGGGGGAGGTGTCGGTGTCGCAGATCGGTGAGAGAACGATGAGACAACTTTCTCTCACAGGACAAAGATATGTACAGTAAATCTAAAGACTCTTTCTGAAACGTCTTAATTGTCGTGACAGGTCGGCTGTGGGGGAGGTAAGACGCGGGTGTCTCAGGTCGGAGGGGCGCACTAATGGCGCTCGTCCCGTAATTCGTCACAGGTATGTATCCCAGGGGGCGTCACGGGGCCCGCGGCAACACCTGTGCGAAATTACTTAAGCCCGCCGCCTTGTAAGGTGGTGTCTCGCTGCACTTGGGGCACAGGTGCGGCACTGTGGGGTTCGTTCAATGCGGCACTGCGAATCTCTGAAATTCTTTGAGTTTCTTTAAATCCCCGCAGTGACCCAGGCGGGACGCAAGTGCAGTGATGCCCGCCGCTTTAAAGGTGGTATCTCACTGCACTTGGAGTACCGGTGCGGCACTGCGGGGTTCCTTCACTACGATATTGTTATGTTATTTTCGCCGATTTTTTTATGATTTATATATTGCGTAATACGTAAGAGTATGGCTTAGATGACAACAGAATACACAAAACATTAGAAATCTACTCTTCATCTCTAAAATCGTTGAGTTATCTTTCGAACCCCGCAGTGACGCACCGGTGCCCCAAGTGCAGTCAGATACCAATTAAAGCGGCGGGCTTAAGTAATTTCGCGCATGTGTTACCGCGGGTTGGTAACCTTTACAGCGCTACCAACCGGGGGTGCTTTAAAAGCGGGACCAACCAGAGCTTTTCATCCTGGCGAGAACCTGTCAGTACCTTCGTCAAGAAGGTTATGTTTTCAGTCGTGCCATGGTGTGGGTTTGTATGTAGCATAATTTGAGAACCTGTGGATGGATTTCAGAAGCGGTTGAGGAAACGAAGGTTATGTTCAAAAAAGGTTTACCTGGCATTTTCCGTCGGTGCTTCGGCAGGCTGTGAATTATTCTGTGTATTTGCTTGTGGGCAACATAACTCAAGAAGGTGTGTGTGGTGGTGGTGGTGGGGGGGGGACCTTTTCCACATCGACCACTGCACAAAGAATCCTGTCTTTATTGCTCACCTGTCAAGATTGACCATTTCATCAATGGCAATGCGATAAAGTGGTAACTTCAGGGAATTATTGGTTCACTGTACGGTGGCAAAAATGGACCAAGAGAAAACTAGCTACAGCACTTGGGGAACACAAGCATTCGTTGCTAAGCGACAATAATCAGACAGTCATCAACACGTGCACGTGTTCAGTGCAAAAGTAACCCCTGGCTCTCACAAACACTAACTCTAAGGTGCGCTTGTGAAAAATGTGTATGATGATTCAGTAAATAAAGAAAGAGTATGATGATCCAGAAATACAGAAAGAATGTGTGCGTATCACAATCATAAAACAAGTGTAAAATCAAGTTCTACAAAACTTTAAAACTCCGGACAGCCACTTCAAAACTTCGACACTTCTTGGCCCATACTGGCATATCTTCGGAGGTTGATTTAAGAAAATGTGACCCTAAAACCCCCCACTCCGTGCCTCTGTCGTGTCAATACAGTTTCATTAAAAATAATTAACGCCTCGCAAGCTGCAAATTACACCTTGGCAAATCAACTTATTTCCACTCGAAACTTTGTCATGGCGAAAAAATGTCGGTCTTTTATTTTCATCAGCCAAGCGCGTTGCCACAACCATACATATAGAACCGACCTAATTAATCATCTTCACAAATTTGAAGAGAGAACAGCTTGCCCAGTTCGTCTCACGGCGAAAAGGAATAACCGGTATAATGGAAATAACGAATCCTGCAGGAATATGTAACCTTTTATCGGCAGGAATGTGTTTGTTGCCGTCCACACCCCCTCTTCGCGGACGGATTTCCGAGAAACCCGGCTCCCCGCAGATGCCAAGTGTGAGTTCGCCAAGCCGTCCGCAGAGACTGTTACATAAGGTAACTTACGTAGGGCCGCTTGGATGGAAATTTATGGGCGACGGCCATACGCGTAAGTAAGTAATCTTCGAGCAGATCCTACTGTAGTATAAGATAGTATCAAGAGCTGCCAGAGGAGTGAAGCTGGCTTAGGAGTGCGTTTGGCTCCCAGTGGCTGATGACTCATTTGGCCAGGTGTACTCCTTAGCCAGCTTTTATCCTATCTTATACCACTGGTAAATCTGCCTAAAATTCACAAACGTGCCTGGAGATTAGTAATTTAGCTCTTTCACTATACCGTCTCCAAAAAAAAAAAAAAAAGAATAAACAGTGCTTTAGTTTATCAAAATTTAGTTTGTCATTTTTTTGTTATTATGACGCCATGATTTGTATATGTCTTGTGTTGTCTGGCAAAAAAAAAGTTGGGTGTAACTGAAAGTTTCAACGGCGACGAAAGGTAAATGTACGAATGGCTATGTAGAGGTAGCGTCATCTTTAGAAAAAAAAACCCCTGGTAATTGTCAAAGTTTAAAAAACTTGTTCGCCTTTTTAGTCCAAACTTTTCTTTCTGCACTTTCACAGGGTATAAACCTATCAGATTTGGACTTTCACAAGTACATCGAACATAATATTGACTCTATGCGGCCTGACAACAACATAGCCGAGCGGAGAGAAGTCTTAATGGTGAGTACCGTCAGCACCTATCCGGCAGGTTTATTTACCCCGGGCGCTGAGAGACTGTTGCTGGGACAGACGTGGAACGCGCAGTTCCACCGTACCACAGGGCTGGGAATGCCACCTGCACATGCAGGCTACTGCAGGTTAAATTGGAGCTGTGAAGGTATTTCTGATGTCTACATGCATCTAAGGGCCTTGGTCTAGACTTTTCATTAATCACAATAGAATAGATTTGTGTCACAGACTGTGACACACATCTATTCTATTGTGATTAATGAAAAGTCTAGACTCTAGACCAAGGCTCACAGTTGTCTTTGACCCTCACCTCTCCCCCACCCCATATGAAAATCTAAACACTGAGTTGGACGGACAACAAAATCTTACCCCGCGCACCCGCAGAATTATCTCCAAGCAGATCCTACGGTAGCATAAGATAGTATTAGAAGCTGTCATGCCAGAGGAGTGAAGTCGGCCTAGGAGTGTGTTTGGCTACCGGTGTGGCTGATGACTCCTTTTGGCCATGCCAGGTGTACTTCTTAGCTAGCTTTGATACTTTCTTTTGCCACTGGTAAATCTGCCTGGAGATTACCCGCAGCAGTCGGTCGTGCCACTGCGCTGTCAGAACCCATGCAGGTGCTACAGAGGAGGTCAGGGGTCAATGTCAATGGCAACAAGTTCGCGGAGACTTATCGCTCTGTAAAATTACACTTGACCTTGTTACATGGAGCCGTGCGGAACAGGACACGGCGGTCGTGGTTGGGGAGCTGTTCTAGGGACGGGGGAGGGGTGGTGGCGGTCTCGCCTGAGCGAAAGTCGTGACCGGTGGAAAACGGTGGCTCGTGACAGAAGCACAAAAGCGAAGAATGCTAGACTCCACCAGGCTCCACATTTCGCTGGAAAATACCAGAACGTGACCAAATAGACAGATGATTCGACAGGAGAGTTAGCCCGCCCACTTTGAAACTATAACTGTTAGTTAGCAACTTAGCGGGAACCGTACTCTTTGGTTAACTCCTCTGACGTGTCATCTGTATATCTGGTCAATTCCTACTTTTTTCTAGTGCAGCGACCATGTCAAACAGAAAATGTGGCTTGGGTAAAAGCGCGCCACGAACGGTGGCAAAAATCAAAGCTTTTTTATCACCAAGAAAATGCAAAGTAGAAATCTAAAAGGTTGTCATTTATATTTGCATACATGTGTGTACTTGGTGCTGTGCCAGTTTATAATTGTCTAAAAGTGGTTACTAAAATTGGTTAATGCATACTAGTTATAGCGATAGCTATTACAGTATACACTTGGTCTCCTGCAGTTCACAATAGTTGATAAAGATATCAACGACAAGGTATGTGGTATTATTACATATGTGTTAAAAGTACGATCCTTGTGTAAAGAGCTAAATGCATACATTACAAATAGTGCACGTTACGGTAGCAATTGTTACAACACATTATAGTATTATTGGTCTGTCGAGGTGGTATAATTTCAATGTTCACGATAACGATGTATGTGTGTATCTGTTTATAGGTGTTAAAGATCAAACCAAGTACTACAAAAATGTGATATTTTGCCCAAGGAGACCTACAGCGACGAATTCACATCAAACCTATCACTTCGCCCCAGTGCCAGACCTGTGTGTGTTATGATATAGTCCGCTGTTAACCACCATATCTATATCTGAGACACTAAAACAAGGCGTGTAGAATATGTGCCACCCAGTTCGGCAACGCTGCCGGGACTGTTGGTGTAACAGGGAGAGCCAACTGCGGCGAGTATTTTCAAAACAAGTCGCTGTTTGTCAAAATACGGTCCGGCGTTCCCACAAACTATCGCCAGGGCCGCGGCTGCATGTTTAATCTTAGAGACTGCGGCATTTTCAATATTGTGACACAGCTGTAATCGCGTTTCGCATGTTATGGTCAATAAACTTGTGATCCTGATACAGTGATGTATTGGGAAGGAGAGGGGGGGGGGGGGTCACGGTAAGTCATGTTGCATTCTCTACTAGTAGCTTCAGGTGAAAATAGATATAAATCTATGTTAAGTTATACTTTGCTTTAAGCTATGCATCACCTAGCGGCGCTCAACAGAACTGCACCTATTCTATACCATCCTACCTTCACATGTCATGTATAAGCGAAGTTGATATCCCTTGCCTTACCACCACTTCACATAGAATTCTAAACACAACACGAAGAATTAACGCAAGGAATTCGATGAGAAGAAAAATGGAAGAAGGAAAGAAAAGAGCAGAAAGACGAAGAAAATGTTGTTGTACCCCTTCAAGGCTTCGGATAATAAAAGGCCAAGAAAAGACATTGAAATGAATAATGATAAATTGTTGTACGTTTTGACTTAAACCAAGACCGTACAGGTGCCAAGTGTGCCTTGTGTCATGTACGGCCCGACTCGCTGTGCCCCTGTAGACATCACCACTGCCAGGAGCACGGCGGGAGCCTTCCCAGATGGAGACCTGTGTTCATGTGCTGGCCCGCGGGATCGTTACACCACACACCAACTGTAAAACTAAAAGACCATTTTCATCCATACTATACACCATTATATTGGCGATGTAAAGGCTGAGGAATTACCTTAGCACCTTGGTTCCTTCCGTACTTGTCCGCCTTAATGACAGACAATATTGCAATAATATAATTTCATCATGTTGGTAGGTCATAGGAATAGTAGAGTTGTCTTTTACACAACCAAAAGGGAAGAAAGATTGGATGTTTAACTTTTCAGAGTTGGCAACCTGTGATTGAAGTGGGCATAGGCAATACACATGTAGCTGTCGAACGCTCATGGCATGTTAGACTTAAGGACAGACAAGTGGGATTCAAGGTGTCTGTCATAAGGTTTCGCAATTGTAATGTTTAAAGCGTACTTGTTCTACAGCTACAGAACGTCATATCTTGACTATGCACACTTCAATCATATTTCATAGTTTGAACTCATTGGGGTAGCAAAATATGATTGTCTTCACTTTTTCTTGAAGTTCCCTTTTGGATAAAGATATATTGCAATATTGTCTGTCGCTAAGGGGGCCAAGATGCCTCAAAAGCACGGAAGGACCTAACTGGCTAAAACTTTTAAAAGGTGTCTATCACAAGGTTTCCCATGTCATGTTTAGAGCGTTGTTCCACAGCTACATCTATCTTGACTATGCCCTCTGTTTGGACTGGGCCCTCAGCCGTCAATCACACCGTGACCCCTGTGACCTTGACCCCCAACATGGCGGCCCGATCCACATAACTGTAATCCTCAGTACGGCCAACCCGATCCTTCCCGCGGCCGCACGGAGTTTATCATCGCGCCAATCTAAACATGTCTTCGGCTGACTTGCGGCACCTCTGCCGCTCCACATCGCCCCGGGGTTGCGCAAATAAATACACGGGCCCGGATTCAAAACATCCCGCCGGGGAACCGCACTGGCCAGGGCTGACAGCGGCCCGTTTGTTTGGAAAATCCCCAGCGTCGACAGAGGTTTAGAAGAAGAAAAAGACGTCTGAAAGATCAAATGGATAACTTAATAGACAGCTATACAGTCTGAATCCAAGATGGAAATAAAGTATGTACTACACACTTCTGTGTACACGTTTGTTTGGAAATCCCCAGCGTCGACAGGAGTTTAGAAGAAGAAGAAAAAGACGTCTGAAAGATCAAATGGATAACTTAATATACAGTCTGAATCCAAGATGGAAATAAAGTATGTGCCACACACTTTTGTGTTTGTGATTTCGAAGTTTGTTGTTTTTTAAACACAATATCTTGCTAATTGATCCTATGGGAAAGTCACGGGCCACACACACCTGTAGCAAATTTAAAAGGAGTAAGAAAGACGACTATGAACTTACCATAAAAATCAATCATTGACCTTTATCAAAGAAAAGAGGGGTATCAAATTAAGAAGCTTTATAAGTTCTTAAGCATCAAATAAATACTCTTAAACAATCGATAGGGGGGTGGGGGGTGGTGAAAACAGCATTGCATTCTTGGGTAAATAGTCCGTTCTTCAAGTCCTCTACAATGTGAGGAAACTTTCTGTATTCTAACTGTCCCCGAGGCCGATAAATCTGTCACTTCCCCCCGCACGTACGTCCAACTTGTTTCACACGATACAACAGCGCAGGGCTCTGGATAACCATTAATCTGTCCGTGACAGCTCCCAGAAGCCTGAGTCAGCCGGGCCGAGAAGTTTCCCAGGGCCCTAACCTTCCACTCGTCAACAATCCCGAGTTTCATTTGTGTGACTGATGCCGTGATTGGCGAGGCGGGGCCGGGAAACAAAAATGTTTGCCCAGAATTAACACGTCTAACAGCGCGCTCGTGGCGCTCGTTTATCACTGTCAGGCTAGGGAGGCCGCCCGCCATCTTGGACGTGACGTCATGAGGGAAATCAGACGACAAGTTCTGGACAGCTGCAAAAACCGGTGCAGACGGCTGTATGAAAGCATCCCCGTTCAGTTCACATGATATGTGACAGGAATGCCACAGTACTCATGTATACGAACGTCATGGAATTCACAACCTTCTTGGACCCACGTTACCATTACTAAATATTATCAAGAAACTATTTCATACGGCAAGGAGGTTAAAAAAGGCTCATTGCTTAAAGTAAAGATCTTGTGAATTCTGTAAAATAGAATACTATTAAACAGCCTCATTACTCATAATTTGAGTACCTACTGGCTGGCAAAATACACCTGGTGATTAATATTATCATTATTATTATTATTAGGCATATATTATTACCTGGGTGTCTATCCTTCATCGACGTCTATGCAAAATTTAGAACAAAATATTATATCTTTGTAGTGGATCGTACGGATTCCGTTAAATTCGTATGAATATCAGACACCTGGCACAGCGTGCTATGCTGGTGTAACGTTACAATTTTTCTCGGTATTTGCACGGGAAAAAAAGATCTGCACAATATATCAAGTTGAAAAATCTTCACGACTTTAACGGTACCCATTTCCTATCTCCAGCGTTAATGCAGTCTGATTCCATTGTTTAAATTCAAGGCCAGCTGTAAAGCAAAACAACATATCTTTTGCAAAACGTGGAGTTGACGTGATGTCATAATCAACGCAACACCTGCCATAGCAAAATATCAATCTCTTAGCTAATTAATCATGGTCCAATTATGGAGCCTTTGTAAAAGTAGAACGCTGTTTTCTGGTGTTTTGTGTCAACCAGAACCCTTCAGTTCTCGTTCCCATGAAGTGTACATAACACAAGGCCCTTTCCTCTCCTTTCCGGAGTCCGCAGCGGTTAATCCTGGGCGCTGACAGACACGGGACAAACGGCACACACGGTCAGCACGTTAGCAGCGTATTGTAACCGTACAAGCGACGCCTTGTGGCAGCTACAAGTACTACAGATTGCCCCTGGTAATGCACAATGCTTGAAGCTGCGTAACCGTACAGGCGACGTCTTGTGGAAGCTAAAAATACTGCAGGCTACCATGTCCAGAACATGAGAAATCCAAACCAATATACATACAAAATATGAGAACAATCCATCCAGACCTTCTCTAGTTATGAAATCCACACATGTATAGACACATACACAATGCTACCAAAACATTGCCTTCAACAGGCAAAGGTAAAGTAAAAAGATAAACTCACTCTCACACATGCCATGGCCACTTGCTTCAGGAGCATAGCACATTGACAAAGGCTCTGCCTTTCTTAGGCTGCAAGCACTGAAGATGGACAAACATGGAGAATGCAACGTCATAGAAGAAGGGTTGTTCTAGCCTGGTGTCCAGCCGTATCATAGCTTTCGCGTGTCTTCTGTCCTCTATGCAAATACAGAGACCAGGACAGAAGAGACTCAGGAGCTATGATATAGCTTGTCCAACATGCTCGTTAAACATGCATGCTCAAAAATGGATAAGTATACAACATTGAGGTAAATAATTTCTTGTTATGAATTCTTTGTATGCTCGTCTGCATTTTTGCAGGTTCTGCCACTATCAGCCCAAAGCTGCCTAGGCAGACCCTTGTAATGACCTGTCTCATCGTCAATAAAGTCAAAGTCAATAATACCACACATACCCATGATTATTTACATTATCAATTCTTTTAATTTCCATATTTTGTAACATCCAGTTTGTACATGAGCAGGTTTCAATATAATTCTTGTTAACGTTTAACTTAGCTGAAAACTGGAAAACAAACAAAAAATTCCCTAAATATCAGTCTTAGCAACCAACAGTCATAATTAGTAGTAAAACACTCTTCTCTTACATATTGTATACTCACCTAAAATTCAAAAGCAGAAATCATCATTGATTATAATTACAGTTTGGTTCAACTTTAACTCAGAAAGTAGCAAGGTAGCATTCAATGTAGCCTTAATATTATACATTATAACAACTTAAAACAAGAACTCTGCTGATAAGAAAACCAACAGATTGTGTCATGCACGGCTACTGTATGTTTGCATCCTTTCACATTTTAACAGAAGCTTTCTGATAGAACATGATACATGTAGCTTTGTATTGGTCAATTTCATGGCTCAACAGCTATGAAAAAGAAGACATTTTCTAAATCAATGTAAAAGTCCTCCAGCTATCCCCCTCTCGTCTATCTACTGACATTGTGAACTCATTTAGTGTTTGGTAAATACAAAGATGCTTTGCATTGGGTACATGGTATTCAATCCTTAGAGTATTATCATCTTGCATGAGAAAATATCACAAGTATTACAACTACAAGTGAACTTATGAGGCAATAGAGGTGATCATCATTAAGAATCTCCTATTTCAATATGATTCAACATATTCTAAATGATGTTTCATGACAGGAGGCACTCTGAGCTGCAGAGTAAGAATCTTTGAAGTCACTTTTTTCCACAGACGTTGAGAAGAACTTCAATTGTTGTACTGGAATACTTTTTCACATTTTGAATAACTTCTTCAAATCTAAAACAAAGAAAAATTTCCAAACAAATTCACCTGTGATGAACATGAAACATAACGCTGTAATGTTTTCTAGCTGTTTTCCCATAAATTCTCAAATTCCAGATACTATAAATACTTTCCACACAAAAGTATCTAGAAGTACTTACAAATGACAAATTTGTTTTCTTCTGTTGTGTTTTTTGTTGCATTAGTTTTCATAACATTTTGTTCATTGGTTCCAATGGTTTACTGTTAGAACATTAACTGGAGCATCAAATCATTCTGAGGAACATTTATGGAAACATAAATGGCAAGATTCTCTTCATAAAACCGATTTTACCTTCATCCAAGGTAGTTCATACACACATGAACAGATATGTCCGTTTTTCTCTTCCCTACACAGGTCTTTCATATCTACATTTTGTATATGTATGTATGCATACGTATACATGATAAACGTGCCAAAATGAAACTTTTACACAAACAGTACAGAAGATTGCTGGCATCATTTCTGTGCAAATCTACAAATGTGTCAAAATTGTTTTCCTGTAATACAAGATTACTTCATCACAATAGGAGAGACAATATTCTTTTTGCTGTCAATCACAATGCCTTTGTTGCATTGTCAGTTTTCACTAATCTACAAGCAGATCCTACAATGGCATAAGATAGTACCAAACTGGCCAAGGAGTGTAGTCAGCCAAGAGGTGTCCATTTGCCTTGCAGCTCAGGTAGCGAAACACACTCCTAAGCCGGCTTCACTCCTCTGCCAGCTTTTGATACTATCTTCTGCTACAGTAGGATCTGCTTGGAGATTAAGTTTTCACAACAAAGGGGATCATGCATCCCACTTCATATATATGAAGAACAGAAACGCCACAAACCAGACACAATACATTTGTCCTTCTTACTGTCTAGTTACAGTTTTGTGTGAAAGAGCACAGTTCAGCAGGCAGTCTGATATGGACATTGACGGAATAACAAGACTTGTTGTACACATCAAAGTGTTTTATTCCACTGACGTTTTCAATGACCGTCTGTGACCTTCCTCAGGGCAATTCTGACTGGTTCAGATTGTACTGTATGAAGCATTCATTGCTATTACAGTGACACCTACACTGCAGTGTAGCCTGACTAAACTCACACCCCTAGTGGCCGGCCCTACAATTGCCGCCACCCTACCCCAGCTAGCAAGAGATTGAGTTAACACAGGCTACACTGCAGTGCAATAAAAACCAGTCAGAAATGCCTTGAGGAAGGCGACAATGCTCACCAAAATGTCAGTGGAATACAAAAACTGCGTTGTGTGCAAAGAGTCTTGCTGTTAGGTGACATACATTTGTACCAATCTGATGAAACTATTCACAGATATAGACACTGACAGTTTTCCAGACAGACACAGTTCTCACAGACAGACACTGTAGCATATATTTCGTGTGTCCCAGCATGCTGTACTGTACATGTACATTTTCTCTGGTGACTGATACAATCAAGCAGTTTATACACATCACAGGAAATTTTCTGGGTAGAGCAACAGCAACTCTGTATTCTTTACAATGTTATCAATACTTCAGTTTAAACTTTAAACCCATCTATGACAATGAACAATGGCCATTTCAGATCTGGAAAGACACTGAGAATTGAACAAGGTAATCAATTCTAACCCCATGAGTCGTTCACTTGGTGGAGTTCGCTGATAAAAGTTAAGTTTGAAACATTATCTTTTATCTACCACTTTACCATGGTACCATTATTCTTGTCACCAGTTTTGCAGATGAGATATTTGGCTTTAAATGCACATTCCAAGTCCTCAGTGTTTTTCCAAATCAAACTTGCCACTGTTTATCTGACTAGGGTTTTGAGATTTGCGATATTTCTGATCAGTCTTGAAGCACTGACTGTACACATACATGTAACATCTTTATAAACACAGGTAACACTGAAACCGGACTGGCTTGACAAGAAATCTTTTTTTTAAACTTTATTTTCTAACTAAAACATACCTAAATGCACACAAATCTGGGGAAAACAACACTGCACAGCAAAGCATTGCATTCTTGTATAGGACCCTGCTTACTTTTAAAAGCAGTTCCATTGAAAAAATACTATATATCTAGCAGATAGCTGAACTTTCTTCCTACAGAAAGATTACAATGCAGGTGCAGAAACAAAATTCAGCTATATACTGTGTTTAACTAACAGAGCAGAGGAGCTTTCGTGATATTACCACATATCGTTTGGTCTGAGAACAACATATACCAGCTTTGCAGCTCCTAACTTATCATCGATTCAATGGACCTGGAAATAAAATAACTTGACTAACACACAGGATACGCTAAGAAAAACCAGCTCTACAGAGTCTATTGTTAGACCCTAGGTACATCATTTACATTTATAATGGAAGCCATCATTGGTTTAAGACCTCGAGGGGTTACATTATGTGATTGCTCTTGTCCATGATCCTTCTCTGTGCTTTACAGTCATTTTCCAGTACTGTATATGGTACAACAGCGCCTCCTGTGGACGTTACACGGTATTGCAGGTAAGGCCACACCAGTTTGAAATTTGTGCATTCTCAGAAGTCAGATTTGAAGAAAAAGAAGAAAAATTTGGAAAAAAGGAAGAAGAATGTGGAATAGGAAGATCAACAGAAAATCAGAGTTAGGACAAACCTAAAGTTTTCTTCACAGCCCTCAGTCTTTTTTGTCTTCTTATTGAATTATCAAACTGTAAAATGTCTGAAAACGAA
Source organism: Branchiostoma floridae (assembly GCF_000003815.2). Classification (NCBI taxonomy): domain Eukaryota; kingdom Metazoa; phylum Chordata; class Leptocardii; order Amphioxiformes; family Branchiostomatidae; genus Branchiostoma; species Branchiostoma floridae. Next base: position 18,348,424 of record NC_049991.1, on the reverse strand, counting down.
TGGAATGAAAGGTGTGGCCTGATGATTGACACCTGGTCCTGCTATAGGAGGAAGCTGCTAGGAGACGGATGTGTTGCCATGGTGACTGGATGTGTTGCCATTGTGACAGAATGTGTTGCCATGGTAACAGGGTGTGTTGCCATGGTGACAGGGTCAGTCGTTGTGGTGCGTCATGGGAGGGAACTCGTTTTCGTCGTCCAATCGCAGCCCGGTCAGATCCCTGGTGTCTTCATCCGCCAAATACGGCGGTGCCCCTGAGGGGAACTGTGGTCCCCCCACTGCGCCTCCCGACTGGGGGCTCCCTCCGTAATGGTACAGGTCTAAATAAAAGAAATAACATAAGCATTGGAACACTGTTCTATTGTAGTACTCAGTATATGAGAACTGTGGTCCCCTCGTGGCTGTGTGCCTTAGCCGTACAGCCGTCTGCTGAGGAGATAAGATATTACATGTACATGTACATAAGCATTGGAAAATTGTTCCACTCTATATCTGTGTATGGCTCCAGGGAACTGAACAAATTTCTTACCGGCGCACACCCCAGTTTATTTGGGGTCTCAAATCGAGGCTGCGCACCCTCAAGTGGAGAGGCCGTCTCTTCAAGAAAATATATCTAAAGCAGAAAAGCCATATATGGGAATGAAGGGTATCACTCTAGCTTTAAGAACAGCCGGGTTTCAGTTTCTTCACTCTCTCTACTTTTCGTAATATTTGGGGGAGAAAAATTTTTTCACATAAAAAAGTATGCAAAAAAAGGGGCATTTTGACGTGGAAATAAACCCATCACCTATATTTTAGTCATGAAAATGACTGATATTGCCGGAAAGAGAATACACCTAAGATTAATCAAGCAAAAAATAAAGAAAATCGTAACACTGAGATTTTCACAATAACCCGACGCGAGAGGCATAGCAACACGGCTCACAGAACGCATATGGACGGGGAATCTGGGTCAACAGGCGAATCACTTCCAACGCGTAGAAATACAAGGAAGTGACAGTCGGGCCCAAAACCAATTTACACCAAAAACATATCACTTCTTACGCTTTTTAGCCATGCCAGTATTTAATGCCACTCCGCAGCAGATTATAATCATCTGGTGTATTTTGCCAGCCAGTAGGTACCCCAAGTATGAGTAATGAGGCTATTTAACGTGGTTGAGGCACCTCCTCGAGCATGGGACCCCCGTCTTACGTCCCTCCCGGAAGACGATTTTGTGGAAAACTTCGTGAGGCTACAGCAATCCGGACGTCCTTGGTTGGTCCCCCATCCACGCACTATCCGGACCCCGCGTTGCTTAACTTCCGAGATCGAGGGATCGGGTGTACAACTGTACCAATGCGCCACGCGGCCGTAGCTAAATGTTGAGAAATTTGAACTCAAACATGGACCCTTGAGACCCTTTCGTCACATTTTTGTCGCATACTATCTAGGACCCCTGTCGCGGAAGAATTGGTGTGTGCACCGTTAACGTCAAGCTTCAAGGAGTTTGTCAAAAGATTCATCTGAAGGTGTGCAACCCTCTATTGACATTTTTATTTGTAGCAAGACTTCAGTGTAAGAAATCAGAATTTTCTGAAAGTAACAGCTAAGATGCTGACTATATATCAGTGCATTAAGTAGACATGTGATAGACCGTACCATCTTTAGGTGGTGAGGCCTCCTTGGGGGGTGAGGACTGGGGTTGACTGGACATCACCTTAGCAGCATACGAGGGCCCCGCCGCCGCCGTCAATGGTTTGTCCCGAGGGGCGCTGGTCAGCGACTCACTGGATTCCGTCCCGTCTGTTCTGCCATCAAGTCTGGAAGAAAGAAACATTCAGTCATTCATATATTTCATTTCATTTCACAGTGGCAAAGAAGATGATAAAATATTTTCTTCTACAGGTAGTTGTGATGAAGCAGTCACATCTGGATGCAGAAGCAAACCCACTTTTGATTTTTGGGAGGATTTGAGAGATCATTGGGGAATGTTTCTTCCTTGTGGTGGGTGTAGAAGTTAACATTCTCAAGATGTGTAATGTGTTTTTGTAGTTTGTAGTTTTCCTAAGAACAATGACCATGCAAAATAGTTGGGGATTTTCTTGCCTCTGATCTTTGACTCAAAATGTACAGATTTACAAGGAAAGAAGGAAATACATTGTAATGCTCGGTTAGGTTGTTACCCAACATGGATGGTTTTCCCTACCTGTGCTGTTTGAGTAACATACACTCTCCCCCGTCGGCTGGGTCCACATTGTAGATGTACAGATAACCATCTGCTGAGGCCACCAACAGTCGGGGGAGCTTGCTTATTCTGGAACACAACAGGACATGGAAATATAGACAAGTATCTACACAATCATATCATAATGAGTAGAACAAATTTATCTCTTCTTCGGCTCTTTTTGTCTCGTGAGACGGTCGACAGCTTCAATCAGGGCCTCAGTCAGTTACTGGTTACAGTTCTTGCCTGGCAGTGCCTTTGATGACTAATAAGTCCAATCTTGGCATGGTAGCCTGGTCCACAGAAGGTGCAGGTGAACACTTCTCCAGTGTTCGACCCCTCTATCCCTTTCTTCTTTCTCTGTCTTGCCTCTAGGATTTGTCTCTCAAATTTATATGGAGAAGTATAATGACACCTGACACGATTCACTTCTCAATGAGTGTATTAAAGCTTGTAAGATTTTGACAAAAAGAGTAGCACTTAAAACACTTCATCTTATAGTTTGCCAGTCAATCTTTATATTTTATGTGTTTCAATGAAGAAAAGATTATTTTTCCATTTTCAAAATTGGCTGGACTAAAAGGACACTAAGGCTATCTATATATCTAGACTGTTATCAAGGACTAGTCTATGACAGGTTTTATTATCTTCAGTACACTTGCAAAGTTTGAAATATAAAAAAAATAAAAACTTAATGCATCTTACAAGTGCTTATATGCATGCTGACAACAGAACATTACAGATTGCAGACAAGCATGCACCAACTCACATCGCGAGGGCACAAATATTTTTCAGGCCGGCAAACGGTAGCTTGACGATGGCGAAGGCTCTTCCCTGGTTGAACATGTCGCTGACTTGGGTGGGCAGGTAACTCCCAGCCCCCATCAGAGCCTTCCCAAAGTACCCCATCCAGCTCTGAGGTTCTTCTGTTCCAGCAGGCCTACAGGAAAACCCCATAGGGAGACACAACAATGTTAGATCTGTATAAGGGCGCTGACTTGGGTGGGCAGGTAACTCCCAGCCCCCATCAGAGCCTTCCCGAAGTAACCCATCCAGCTCTGAGGTTCTTCTGTTCCGGCAGGCCTACAGAAAACCCCATGGGGAGACACAACTATCATCAGGTCTATATAAGGGCAATAAACAACTACAGTGATATTTTCAACATCTGTAATTCATGTGTTTTGTTCTTTGAGAATTGAGATGCAGATAAGTTCTCTCGGAAATGTATTTCTTTTTGTAATTCAATATTCAAATTATCTAAATTCCATCGTAAAAAATGCTATACATTTAGTTAATGAAAAAAGAGCAATATCATATCATATGTACAATGTTATTACATGTCTCATGGCTTCCATTGAAGTTTTGTACCCTTATATAAAAAGGATAGGGTAGAATGAAAACAATGAGACATACAGTTGATAATGAATTACAATTTTATGTATACGTGACATGTAATTTGTTCCCCTTACGTTTTCTCCTTGGGTCCCTCCAGTTTGAAGATGTGCACAGTTTCTGTGTTACTGGATGCACACAGGAACACGGAGTCCATACTAAAGGCTAGGGAATAGATGCTTACACACCTGGGGAATGCAAAATTAAGTTAGAAATCTGATTTGATGTCAACTTTTCTGTCTTCTACTGCAGTTTAATCAAACATGATATAGAGTGTTGCCCAGCTGAGTGTTTACATCAATACATGTACAGGTGGCTTTGTCAAGAGATGCTGGAAAGCTTTGATCATAAAACTAATGATGCCACTATAAGTATTAAGGTTAAATATCTAGGTGTGCAAGTGAAGAGTTGTAGGCTTACCTTTTGATACCTCTTCTAAAAGCTTTTTTTTTATTATCTAGGTGTGCAAATAAATTTTGCTTGTTGCTTACCTTTTAACACCTCTTCTAAATTCAAACAACTTCTGTCCATCAGGTATGGAGAATACCCTTATAACTGTGCCCTGTGAACAGATAAACATTACAAATTTAGTTGACATTTTTTTATTGCATAACATGATAGAAGGAGAAATACTACATTTTTATGGCATATGTAACTAAAACATTGAATGAAATTTATGTGTGAAAATTCAATTGGCAACATATCTAACTATAACATTTGTCTGGAAAATCCCCCTGCATGTTTTTCTTTTCTGTATATTAATTCGTTTTTGATTGATGTAATATATATAGATTAAAAATATGTAATCAGATAATTACAAAGATGGACAAACCTTTTCTGAAGCAGTTGCTAGTTTGGTTCCTGGTGCGTTGAACTGTAAAGCCGCTAGGGGGCTATCGTGAGCCGGAATCATGGTTACCGCACGCTGGAATGAAAAATGTCTTTTGTTCACGATTTACAACTTGTAAAAGGCTGTAGACTGTAAAAAGATCTGTACAGAAAATAATTTTGAATTTATCAAGCATCTGATCACTTGTTGTACGATTGTTTTACGGTTGCATGTTCTGAGACCTTTCTTGGGATATTCATGCATACATCTCAACAAATTCAATTATTGTTTGTCATGAAAGAAAAGGCTGCCTTAGAATTTGGATTCTCGGCCGGCATTGGATGGTTGAAATTGTATAACGATCTGCACCATAACTCTGACTTAATGTCTTTCTTTGCTCCTCCACCAATTTAGGGAAGGCCTACAAGACATGCTTACATATCATTGTCATCACCGTACCTACCAAGTTGACTGTGTTGAAGACCTGCACCTCTTTGCTCACTTACAAATATACAACTACAGTCATTAGTCTGCCTGACAACCGAGAGGATGCAGGAGACAATCATTTTGTAAAATACCACTGTCAAACCTGCACCTACCAAGTTGACTGTGTCGAAGACCTGGACCTCGCCGATCTGCGCGCTCCCAGGGTAGGCGAGGAAGCAGTTGTCGTTGTTGATGGACAGGGCACAGAGCCCCAGGGGGTTGGGAGGGGTGTCGCGGATGAGTATATAATATTACAGATGAGATAAACACCTACCAAGTTAACTGTGTCGAAGACCTGCACCTCGCCGATCTGCGCGCTCCCTGGGTAGGCGAGGAAGCAGTTGTCGTTGTTGATGGACAGGGCACAGAGCCCCAGGGGGTTGGGCGGGGTGTCGCGGATGGTGTGCAGCACCTTCATGTCACGGATGTTGTGGATGTACAGGCTCTCCTCTAGGGCCACGATCAGCCTCTGGGGGTGGGGAGGGAAGATACAAAATCTTTATTGATCAGGGCTCAAAGTAATTTTTTCTGCGTACCAGCATTGGTGCAGGTAAGATTGAAAATTACCTGCACCAGACAAATTTTACCTGCACCACTCTTAATTTAGGAAGTATAGACCATACAAAAATTGTTCAGGAACCATTGCTATTTAATAGGTAGTGGTAACATTCAATGCAGCTGATAACAATCCATGTACACCTATATTATAGCACAATCATCGTGTACATCTAAACCAAGTACATGGACCAGTGCAGGTTAGGTGCAGGTAGACACCAGAAATACCTGCACAGCTCCACTTTTACCTGCACTAACCAGTGCAGGCTTTTAGCTAGGCATGCATCAACGCGTCATTTAGACGCACTGTCCTAACAAACATAAGAAATCGGACGCAATACTTTTAAGCAAGACGCACTACGGACGCCCAAATTTTTTCCGATTTTCGCCGGTAAACTCCTCCCAGCCTCAGTCAGGGCAAACATATTGTAACAGACACAAAAAAATCTTGGCTGAATTCTACAAAATATGCACCTCAAAATGCAGGAAATAGCATTTCAGAGGGTTATAATTTCAAAATTTTCAGGGGGGGATACCCCCGGACCCCCTTACAATACTCGCGCCTGCGGCGCTCACCGCGCGGCTTCGCCAAGCCACTTCGCAGCGCGGATCACTCCGATTACTTCGGACGCCCTACAATTAATTCCTAGCTAAAAGCCTGAACCAGTGCATATGCAGGTGGTATTTCGAGCCCTGGATATGCATGTAGCAAGGCTCAAAATACTTTTTCTGCATACCTACACATCACGGTCCTTGCCATGCAGTGCAGTTGAGCGTAGGTGGCCCCTACATTGTGTGTTTCAATCAGTATAGAGGGCCGGCTTTTCTAAGTTAAATAACAAAAATTTCAAGTTTGTTTCATAAAATTTGACTTTCAAAATGCAGGCAGATTACCTGGTGATGCAGGTGGAACTGGAGTTGTGCAATGAGTAACCAGACCAAATTTTTGCACAAGTCCTGTAAGCAGCGTTTATCTTTAATAAGTGTCTGTGGCTCTTTGTTTACTATTACGGTAGTGCACATGTACACATACTGATCAATATCACAACAACTCTCAATAATAGTTTCAAGTTTGATCCATATCAATATTCATACAATCTATTGAATGGTAAAGGTAGATCTAAAGCACATATCTAAGGTTGTGGGACAGTAAGTTGTTATCCAAGTTATGTCTGAGGCACAGTAGTAGTGGGCAGAGCCCATCTCTCTCCTCTAACCACGTTTTATCTCCCCAACTGAATTCAGGTTCCCATCTTTACACATGGGTACAGTGAGGAAGATTCTGTAAAGTGCCTTTCTCAACATCAGTGGCACGATAGGGGCTTCAAACCCAGCACTTATGGGTCCTGAGCCAAACAACCAAACCGTTTCCAGTTATGCAAACACATTGCAATTCATATCATGATGCATGTAAATAAATTTTGCTTGTTTCCCACATCAATGCAGGCATGCAGAAATATGCAAGGCAAGACAGTTGTGTATTGAGTCATGGTACTGTATCAAGTTACACCTAATCCTAAGGTACAACAATCAGGGCTCTTTGTCTCTTATGGCTGTTAATCCGATAAGATAAGCAAAACAAGAGTGGGCTGTTTCAGGTACATATTACCAGCTTATAAATAATCCTGGCTTCATCAATGATCTTACATACCAACCAATGCAACAAAGTTTACAACTCCAGCAAATGGATTAAATTTGTAAAGTTTTCTTCCAAATTCATAAGGTTGTTGCCTGAGTAACTGTCACCTTGCATATCTTATTACCTGGAGGTTAAACCTTCATTGACAGATAAAAAAAGTAAACCCGGTGAAAATTTGTAACAGAAATAAACTCATATTTCTATCTCCGTGAAAATTTTCATCCGGTTACAAGTCACTGAATAACAAACTTCTTTGCACACAGGTTTTTATTTAGCTGAATGTTTTTTAAGGCACCATTTGTGACTTTTCTCAGGGCAAGTTATGTTTGGTCCTGCATTGTAAATACAGCATTAGCTATCTATGTATATGTATAAATACTTAATGTTTGGGACTGTATCTGTAACACCCACGCTGAAGTATATCATGTGAGCTCGTCAGAATTGCCATGAAAGGTGTTGAATAAAACACTTGGATGTGTACAAAGATGTTTGTGCTCAACATTCAATCTGTCTGTACAGGAATCTTACCAATGTTTAAACATACTTGGACTGTATTCAGTCTGTCTATAGTATAATGTCAGTCTCACATTTATTTGCTATAGGTCTGAGAACCCTAGACCAAACAAATTAAGTACAAATATACAGAAAAATATTGAGAAAAAGAAGAGAAGAGAAAATTGGATACTCACAAGTCTGTTGAGCTTGACAGCCAGGATAGTGTTGGAGTAGCTGTAGTTACAGATCTCCGTACCCTTCTTAAAGTGACACACCTGTTAGAAATAAAGCCACGAACCTTTAACAGTGGACAATAGGCGACTCCAATACAGCATATGCATGTACAAGCTGCCAAACACTGTATCATCTACAGTTGTCGTGCAATAAAGTTCTTCTTCTTCTATGCAGTCACTGTAACATTTACAAGTAAAGTTAAGACAAACATCCTGACTTTGTGAAGATTAATGGAAGGCCCTAAACCTGACATGAAATGCTAGCAATGGTTTATGACACAGACATATGCTTACATGTATGTCCATCTTGTTTACAGAATAGACCTAGTCTTGCGAGAGTGCAAAACTAGGTCGCTACTTGCGTGGATATTCTGCACTCTCGCAAGAGTAGGTCAATTCCGTGAACAAGATGGACTGAAAATTTGGTGTTTACCTCAAATATATGTAACTGTTAGAAGAAAAATTCCTATTAACAGTGCTCATAGTCATACGGGACTAATGAATCTCTTCAGTGACCAGAACCCTGTATCTTTTCTAGTCTCTCCCACCTTGAGCTTGCGGGGTGCAGACAGGCTGACGATGGCCACCAGGCTGGAGGAGAAGAGCCGCTCCACGATGCACACATCCTCACTTTCTGCTTTAGAGGGACACACAGTCACATGTAGCATTGTTAGAGCTGTGTACTGGTACAGTGCACACATCCTCACTTTCTGCTTTAGAGGGACACACAGTCACATGTAGCATTGTTAGAGCTGTGTACTGGTACAGTGCACACATCCTCACTTTCTGCTTTAGAGGGACACACAGTCACATGTAGCATTGTTAGAGCTGTGTACTGGTACAGTGCACACATCCTCACTTTCTGCTTCAGAGGGACACACAGTCACATGTAGCATTGTTAGAGCTGTGTACTGGTACACTGCACACATCCTCACTTTCTGCTTTAGAGGGACACACAGTCACATGTAGCATTGTTAGAGCTGTGTACTGGTACAGTGCACACATCCTCACTTTCTGCTTCAGGGGGACACACAGTCACACAGTATATATTACATGTAGCATTGTGCAAAATTGTTATGTTTTATATACAGTCAAACCTGTATTAGCAGCCACAGCAGCCACCTGACCAACACGGCCACTACTACACTATTTCCAGTCCCATATGGATCTGTAGGAACACTTAGGAGTAGTGCACTTGGTAAGGCCAAAGTGCAATCTGTAAGGTGTACATGTTCTTCTGAATTCAGCATAAAGCATTGCCGGGACCCCCATACAGACCCTCATGAAGGTGTAACTTTGTGACTACCATTTCATTCCCAGAAACAATTTGCAAATTGTAATATCCTGAAACATTGTTGATTCTTACAAAAACAAGTCCACCTTGTGAGTTGGCTGAAACAAAAGCTACTTGTCCTAATGCTGATACACCTTTTCATCACATTAAGGTAAATCACACAAAGTTACATTCCTGCTTCAGTTGCCGAGCAATAACTGTCAGCAAGACTTCTGATCCTGAATAATGATGACTGCCCTGGCCTCATTCACACACAAGATTTGTATTCGTTACAGTACTACTTAGCACAGGCAGGGCACAAACAAGACATCTCTTGGATCATGACTATTCCTTCTTTTGAATCCTTCTTGTGCCTAAACACTACACAGTACTTTGAGCAGAAAGCTTCCAATTGCAAGCTGTTTCAGTAGCAGGGTATACAGTTAAAAGCCGCTTAATTGCACGGCTTATTTGCCAGTGAATTTTGTGCAATAATCTGGCAGGTGCAATAATGAGAAGTTATCTAGCTAGACCACATTGGTTTGGGATTTGGGGATTTTGTGCAGTTAACAGAAGCCTTTGTGTGCGTTAATCTGTTGTGCAATTAACTGGCTTCTCCTGTATTTGAGTAATCGGGATGATGTCACAGTGTGACACACTGGCAGGCAGAAAGTAGACAAAAGATTAATTTACATATCAATTTGCAACTTGATCAGGCTAATTCAAATATCAACTAGTAATCTAATCTGCTGATGCCCTGGTAGGCACCAGTTCAAGAATACACTGGATGTAAACAAAAACAGCAAATAGCTCGTGTACAGGTAGTTTTACATAGGATTCCCATTTTACATCCTTTCTGAAACACAAGTGCAGCCCCAACCAAGATGCACTAGCCTGGAATAAAACAGTGTCTCGTATTTACCGGCAATGGAAACCAGGATGTCAACTGTGAGGCAGATAATGACAGTAGACACAGACAAAAACAGCAATAGTTTGTGCACAGGTAGTTTTACATGGGTTCCCATTTTTTATAAGCACCTTTCAAAAGACAAGTGCATTCCCAGCCAGGATTGAACCAGTGTCTCACATTATTTCTCTACAATTGGACCCAGGACCTCATCTGTGACTGTGAGGCAGATAATGACAGCACACACAGACATCTGGGAATATAACTAGGTCAGGTGAACCCACCCTGACGACAGCCTGGAACAGTGCCAGGTGCCACGGGACTTGCTGTAAATCAGACTGTAATTTTTGGTGAAATGTTATTTGTGGAGTACTTATAGGCAGACTGACACAAGCTGTATGGTTGCAGTCAAGGCTATGCTATGCAAAGGAAAAAAGGCATTGAGCATAGCTATTACTTCTGTTCCAATGTTACCTCTACATGTAAGTCGAAATAAGGCCTGGTCTTCAAGCCTGACTTGAAACCAATCTAAAAATAGAGCTTTACTCATTCAGTTTCCCTTTGCCTCTGCCACGTACATCACATGTGCGTCTACAGTTCCCTGCACCGCAAAAAAGGTGGTGCAAAATATATGCAAACCGTTGCATCACCACCCCCCCCCCCCCCCTTAAGGGCTGCCCCCTGCCACTTGTTTCTTGACCTGTCAAATAAATACGACTTAAGTCGACCTACCATTTTCATAGATCACGTCCAATTTGTCCACGGAATTCAGCGAATGGAGTTTGTATCCCGTCTTCGAGCCAACTGCCAACGATCTGGAAAAGGGAAACAACAGACGAGACGTTTTAGCGCGGACACGGCTGGAAGAACAGAGGGGTAAACAAAGGTGTTTAGGTGGGACAAAAACAAGTCGGAGAGAGGTCGGGCTTTGTGGCAAGTCCGGGCGCTTACGTGCAGTCCTGGTTGAAGTTGACGAAGAGGAGGCCGGCGGAGTTATCCCCGCCTTGCCCGGCAAGGTTCATCGGTAAGGTTCGAAGCCCACAAGTCGTCAGAATCGGCGTGTCCACCTGTCCACCGGAAAAAAAATTGTCGTCGGCTCCGTCACAAAAGTATCGTCAGACAACCGCCATCTTGGAAGCACGTCACCGGAACGTACTACGCCTGCGCGAACCCTGGTGGTTTGGGGCTTGGTTTGGTCAACGTTGCATTGAAATCCCGCTTGTTGCACAATATATGTTAGAGACATGGTTTCATGTAAAACGTAAACGGGATTTCACCCTTATATACGCACGTACTTTCTTAAATGCGGCCCTTTAGTAAACCAGGGGTTGAGCAAGGTTTAGCATGTCTATACTTTTCGCGCAGGCGCAGTACGTTCCGGTGACGTGCTCATCTTGGACCTTCCTGTTTTCGTACCGACGTCACATGATTAGGACGGTACCATATTGCAAACTCGGGTAAATTTCTGAGTTAAATATTGAATAAAGCCCAGACTGTGACAAAAAATTTACATCAATATATATCAAATATTATGAATAATAATTATAATTGACTTTATTGTGGGTAGATATATAGAATCTTTCATGAATAACTTTAACGAATGAACCTCTTTGTAAAGAATGGTTTGGTCTGCACAGATACAAGCGGAGCTCTGATTGGCTGCTGACGTGCAGCTGTTCGGAGGAAAAATTGTTACGTCATTTTCCACCTGTCACTCAGGAAATTGTCAAGTAAGCAATGTTCATAAAGATGAATATTAGTCTGCAGACGATACCACGTATATATCATGTTATAAACTTGAAACCCGAAATCTGTGTTGAGCATTGTTCAAAGTCATTACAAGGTGTGGTGTATCACCTAGCTGATAGCAATATCTTTAGATGTTCTTTGTATGTTGACTACCTCCTTGTTTATACATAGTAGCCATTAAGGTTCTCGTTCTTTTTGCACCAAACACCACCATGCATTTAATACATGTGTACTTGAAAGTTTGCCTTCCACTTAACATCTGCTTGACGATGACGATTTCCAGGCGCGGAATTTTCCAGGCGCGCGGTGCATGCCGGGAAGGTCAGACGAGACGCAGCACGAACCGGCAAGATGTCGGCGTCTTTCATGGCTCAGATGTTGGACGAGCTGATGGGGCGAGATCGCAACCTTGCGCCCAACGAGAAGAAAGAAGACATACACTGGAGCGACGAGAAGGTATTTGTGATCACTGGGAGACGTTTTATGGGCATATTTTCATTATTTAGGGAATTTAATTGACAGCGTTTGTGCAGGCATGTCCGCCATTTTGGTGAACATCGGCTGTCCTTTTTGTCTTTTTTATATCGAATTATATGTGACAAATAACTACATTTCTGGGATCGTGCCTTCTCCAGAAAGGCACATTTAGTAGCTGAGAAGTGTATATATTCTTCACGAAACATTAGAGGAAGGTTTTTTACATTTGTGTCGTGTTTTGGTAAATATTTTCCCATCCCAAACGCATGCGTTCTCTCTCAGAGCGGATCAGCCTCGGCCTCAGTGCCGCGATCACCCCCCACCCCCTCCACCTTCAGCTTCGTTCCTGGAAATCATAATTTACACATGTGAATAATTTATTGAGGCCAGCTTGGATATGTGCTCAGGTTGTTTTTCATGATGTACAATTTTCACGTGTAGTGGCTTTTCTTGTTGCCACCGTTTTTGGTAATCATCCATATTATTATATATCATTTGTTTTCTAAACCCCAAGTTACTGTAAATATTTGTCAACTGTCACGTGATGTCATTGTTCTTGGTGATTACTCCTATGTGTTAGGTAAAAAGAATCACATATCATCTGCTTAGTATGAATAATTTGTTCGCTGTCTACCATGTGCTGGTCCCAGTTACGCCATCCCAGTTCATACCCAAGTTTGAAAGCTCTGGCTTTCACTGTTTCAGTATGCCTTTTTCCCCAGAACTGTGAAGGACTGGAATGGACTCCCAGCACAGGTAGCCCTCAGTGCCACTCTGGCCAATTTCAAATTACATATATAGCTCCCTCCCCACCCGTTCCTCCCTCCACATTACAATACCCCATTACCTCCACGCTTCGCAGTAGACTTCAATATATAGGCAGCATAATCTTCAATTAGTTGAAGGCGGCTGCCTTAACCGAAAGAAGAAGAAGAACTTTACAGAGTACATTTCATTGAACTTCAAAATTTCAAACATACATTTTCGGTGTATTTCTTCTACAGGTCTGTAAACACTTCCTATGCAGTTTCTGTCCATCCGAGTTGTTCACCAACACCCGCTCAGACCTGGGGCCTTGTGACAAGATTCATGATGACGGACTCAGAGATGGGTAAGTTATGCATGCGGAGAAAAACACGGTGATTTTACTGCAAATGTCATAGTAACAAGTTTAGTCAAAAGCTGTTTCGAAAATCTTTGCATTTGACTTTATTATGAAAACAATATCAAAGTCGGATTTAGTCCCCAAGAAATACTATGAGAAGAGTTCAGTTGTTTTACTGGCATCAGGACAACTCGTCAAGATGGCATCCCTGGTTTGGTGTGGCATGCAACATATTTTGAATGGTCTTGTAACATAAAAGGCCTACGGAAATACACAAATGTCACTGCATGGAGTGAGTTTAATTCTAAATTCTTCCTTCTCTTTCAAGTGATTATACTGTCAGATTGATAAAACTATTGTTCTTTGAGTCAAAAATACACAAATTATGTTGCTGACTTGCTACATACATTCCTGATTGGCTATGAGCCAAGTTGTCTGAGAATTGTTTCACGCATTGCACACGGACTTGTTGTTGTATAGGTACAGAAAGAGTTCTCGGTTCCAGCGGATGGGGTACGAGGAAGACTTCCTGCGCTACCTGCAGAGCTGCATGGCGGACGTGGAGCGGCGCATCAGGAGGGGCCACGCCCGCCTCGCGCTCAGCGAACAGCAGGCTCAAGTCGCTGTAAGTATTTCATCTTCTTCGAATCAAGAGAGGGCAGGTGCGGACAACAAGTTCGGAGAAAGCACTTACTGTAATTGTACAGTACATTTACCCGTTCAGTGTTCTCTCCAGGAATTTTTCACAGCGTCGGGCAGGGGTCCGGGGGCCGCCGAAGGCCCCCGGCGGGGTCCAGGGGCAGAGCCCCGTTGGGGGACCCAGGGGGGCGACACCCCCCGGAAGCTCTTGCATTTTAGGCTATTGAGAAGGCTTATTTTATCATTTTTTTAGGGCCATATCTACGATAATCGCAGCAGTCACTTAACTTCTCTTCAGCAGTTTGACGTAACAATATTTCGGGTCAAAGCTTCACAGACAACTAAAAACTCATAAACAACAAACTTTACTCAGCTCAACAGTACTTAAAAATATTGTCCTGGTTGCCATCCGAAGTTGAAGCGCTTGTTTATAGCGCTAGTATCGCTGTTAGCAGCCGTGCGACTTTTGTTGACGGTCTCCCTGCGTCGCCGCCTCGCCGTTAGAGTTTAGACGATATTCCCACGGACATGTTTCAAGAAAATACCCGGTAAAAAAACGCTGTTCCGCGTCAGATTCCATTCTTTAAAACATGTGGGACTCCGTATTACAGTCTAATAAATATTTTGTAGAAGCACCGCTGTGGGAAAGAAAGTCCAAGGAATGTAATATTACGTTGAAGTTCGCTGTAAACTTGCACACGGCACATGACTGAAACTGTAAACAACAGCCGCGTTTGATTGATAGCCGGCGGCCCTTTGATGCCCTGGCGGTTTGTGGGCGGGGCCACAGGGGGAGGCTTGTCGGCGAAACTATTAAACGCCCGGGTTTCACATATAAACTTACGATGGTTTGTATCTTACGAATGCCGATACAAAGAGCTTCAAATTTAGAACAGGAATTTTGGGAAAGCGACCCGCTCTTGCTCCAGAATTATGTCGGAAAGAATTGATTCTATTTCCCAGCGCTGAAATAAAAATTACGCAACTATCAGTAAGAGCCTATGTTGGTCAACCCAGCTCCCCAAATAAGGACATTCCCCGGGAACTGGCTGTTCCGAGGAGGGATCCCACCCCACTGATCACTCGCAGCACACGCGCTACTCATTTTATATATATTTTTTTTTGGCACGAACGCAGGGCGGCAAACGCAAAATTTAGAACAGGAAATTTTGGAACGCAAGTTCTTGCTCTAGAAATGTGTCAGAAATAATTGATTCCATTTTCCGTACTGAAAAAGAAAGACGCAACTGCTAGTAAACAGCCTCGGTTTATCAACGCCGCTCCCCAAATTCGCGGGAAAAATTATACACATTGGCTGTTCCGGGGAGAGATTCCCACCCCGCTAATCACGTGCGGGCAAGGCCCTCTCGCGTCTGTGTTTACATTTCAGCGCGCGGGAACGCAAGGCGATCCCGGGTGGGAGGGGCTGCGAGCCAGCGGTACGGCGGGCCGGTGCTGTAAAACACCTCCCTTCGAGCTGATAGCGCATGCTTGGCGCGTGCCTATGTATTTTTACTACAATATTTTTCTTTTATTCCCCATTTTTTTGCCGCTACGCTGGATGAAAAAGCAGCGTAGCGGGCGTTTTACAGCGTCATTTTTCCAGCCCACAGCGTATCGGCCCGCTATGCTGAAAAGGCCTGGCGAGAACACTGCCGTTCAATGGCTTGAAAATGACTTAAAAGTTTACTGCATTTCTATTGATAGTTCTGAAATATCAGTTTTTTAATGGGAGTCTCCCCTTCTCTCCACATGATAGCAGGGCGGTGGAGGAATTGTAAAGAATGAAGAGAAGATCCTGATGCTGACAGACAGAATCGATGGACTCTTGGAACAGGTGTGTAATTGACTACTTTGGCCTTTGATTACCATATATATAGTAGAGAGTATAGACGTTAAATTTTCAAGTTGATTACATCAGTTAACACTTTATAGTGTGTTTTTTGGATCTTATACTCTTATTCTTGTGTGTGCAGGTGGAACAGCTGGGGTGTGAAGGGAAGGTGGAGGAGGCACAGGGAGTCATGAAGCTGTGTGATCAGCTCAAGGAGGAGAGGGAACAGCTACGACAGGCTAACAAATCCGTGAGTCCATTATCATGGTTTACACCAGATTTCTGTTATCACAAAAGATTGTAGTTTTGTCCTTTATGAGTATTTCTTCCTCTTCAACAAGGAACTTGCCTTCAGAGTGGGGACTGAGAGTAGTGCCATGACACACGTTCATTTGGTTGATTTTGCAGTCTTTCCGAAACACTGCTAAAATTTTGGACATAGATCTATTTGGATATAGGAGATAACTCCTGTCTGGTTATAAGATCAGTGTTTATGTTTTCAAAACTTGAATATGTCGTTGTTTGTTGTAAATGGAAACACATATGACATATGAGAACAATGAGCTGTGCATATTCACTTGAAATGAATGTAAGAACTTTCTTTATTTTCTGTAAATCTCAGAGCATCGACAGTATGACAGCCCAGGAGAAGCAGATGGAAGTGTGTGAGACATGTGGAGCCTTTCTCATCGTGGGGGATGCCCAGTCTCGAGTGGACGACCATCTCATGGGCAAACAACACATGGGCTACGCCAAGATCAAGGCAACCATCGAAGAATTAAAAGCTGTAAGAAAACTTTTTTTCCTTAGATGTTGTCAAAGTGAAGTCATTACAATCAGTAATAATTGCTAATTCAGGTAACTAACTGTAAAAGACAGTTTTTTATGAGTCTTAGTTTAGAATGATTAAAAAGTAATGGCACATGAAATTGCTTATTACTTGTTTGTTTTTCAATGAAGAAAGCTTGCTTACAAGTTACTGTTTTTTTGTAGCCAGGTTGTTTTGTTCAGATAAGTAGAATATTTTGTTTTGTGGTGATCTAATGCAGCTGTTCTTCTCACACAGAAAACTGTTAGGGGAGTACCAGTAGATCCAGAGAGGGAAGAAAAACGACAGAAGGAGAGAGAGGACCGTGAAAAAGAGCTTGAAAAGGAGAGAGAAGAACGAGAGAAGGAACGGGAGAGGAGACGTAAGGAGAGGGAAGAGAAGGAGAAAGAGTTGGAGAAGGAGAGAGAGAGAGAAAGGGAGGAAAGAAGGAAGAAACGCAGCCGATCCCGCTCCAAGGGTCGTAGGTCAGGGTCAGGGAGCAGAAGGTCACGGTCGCGGGAACGCTCCAAGCGCAGCCGGCGATCACGCAGCAAAGAGAGGTCTGGACGTCACCGCAGTAGAAGCCGTAGCAAGGACAGGGAAAGGTACGAGTATTATCATTTTTCTTGGTTGATTCTGTAGGAATTTCTTTGAGTTTTAGCTTTCAGTATGAAGGCCTTTTATTACTGATGCTGCAACATATTATTACCATTCACAGGAAGCGTCGCTCCCGTAGTCAGGATCGCAAGGACCGCGACAGAAAGCGCGAGCGCCGTTCCAGGAGTAGAGACCGCAAGCGCCGGAGCCGGGATCGCAGCCGGAGCCGCCACCGGTCACGCAGCCATGATCGGGAGGGGGGCAGGAGCAGTAAAGACAAGGACAGAAGCAGCAGGGATAAGGACAGGAGGAGCCGAGACAAGAGCAGGGACAAGGACAGACACAGCTCACAGGAGGAGGAGGAGGGTAAGGAAACATCATACAATCTCTTTGAGATAAACACAGAAATAAATAAAAGTCTTTGCCCATATTTCTGTGTGCTTCTATTTGGCCTTTTTTGTGTCTTTCCAACACAATCTGTCCGCCATCTCTTATTTTCCAATCTTGTCCGTGATGACCAATCTCTGCGCAAAATCTTAGTGACATCCAGATTAACTTGGTTGTCTCGATGCGAAGACTGAGAGTCTGAGACAAAAAAAGAAGAAATGTTACATACACATGTATTACAATCAAAACCAGACTGTTAGTGCTTCAGTTGAACAGCCTTCTACTTGTACCTTATTTCCCAGGAATTAGTTGTAAAAAAAAAAGACATGATGATTTTATGCCAAGCGTTGATTTTCATCTCTAAGTAGCAGTTTGTCATTTCATGTGCCCTGACAGGTGTCCACCAGGCTAAAGAGGATGATGCTAATGATGTACAAGAGAGTGCCGACCCTCAGGGGTCCATGGACCAGGAGGATGGGGACATTCATGCTAAAGAGGCGAGCAGTGAGGAGGCCATGGACGCCAACTCTGCTGATGATAACGACGGGGACAGCAAGGCCTCAAATGAAGGTGACACTCACCCTGATAACTGAGACCCCTCAGTTCTCATTCGGTGAGTGTTTACGGTCCTTTTTGGTGCTAATTTCATTTTTTATTTACTACAACAAACAAACAAACAAACAACAACAAGCCTATCTCAGCCAACAGTGTGTAAATGGGACAGTAAGTATGCTTGAATGTGCCGACTCTTTGCATCCAGGAAATCCTTTACAGGAGTACAGGGATCGCGCGGAGGCCGGAGACACGCCGCGGTGGTACCGACACTTCTCCTACACTGCTCCCAGTACAGAAATGAGAAGTGGCAAATAGGAGAGGTACCCCTTGTGCATGCTGTCTGTCTGCTAGCTTGTTACTGTCATTTTTTCTTCTGGTGCTTGTACTTTTAGAGAAAGCCCAGTACAAACGTGCATGTGCAGTGATCTCTCTTGTGGGCTCACGCCTGTAGTGTTGAACTCTTGGTACCCAGTACCACCATTACATGCCACCCCCCCTCCACATTGCATTGGTTCAACAGCATCAACGTTTGCCTTGCACAGAAATTCTGCACTCCTAGTGGGCTGTCCAGGGCTCATGACTAAGGCTTTGGCTTTATTTTGTAAAGACTGAAGTTGATTGCCTGCAAATTTTGTTGAATTATAGAGAGGAAGATTCTGAGCCCTGTGCATCATTCCTTGCAGAGTCATATTTTGAAGTTCCCAAATAAATCTATTATTGAACAGATGAATATTCCTCTCCATATATGTCAAAATGTTTGTGCCTGTATTGCCACCATTTTCACTTACACTGCAACTTGCATAGAACTCACCTCACTGCAGCCCTCGCATTGCCCATTTCAACAGTGTATGCCCATTCCAACCCACATCTAAAACATATCAATTCTTAGGCCAATGTGTAAAGCTCTAAAGCTTCACGTTCTGTTTGTATCTATGTATGATGCCTGCATCAGTGCACATGCATTCGCCATGCTTTAACATGCCAGAACAGTCACTGCCCACCCATTTTGTAGTGGCTCATGCCTCATTCTCTCGTGTTTCATTTTTGAGACGTGAAACGGCTGGATCAACAACTGAAGATGCAATTGTCATTGAAAATGCCACCTGATGCTAGTGCTAGTTGGTCAAATGCTGGGTTATAAGGTGATGTGAACAATCACACTGTAAGTGTAAGGGGGGAAGTCTTGGTTGGAATCTATGTGTACTAGATGTACTACTACTACTACTACTAGACAATTGCATGTATTTTCTATGGACAGAGACAAGAAGTGTTACAAGGGGGCAAATACATGTACAGTATAAAGATGTACAGGAGATGTTGCATTATCCTTAGGATTGGGTAATGACAATTACTCTAAGAACACTTCTCTTTCAGCATCAGCATTGTAACTTTTTCATTCCTCTTGCTTGACTACTAAAAGCGTGAATTGAAATCCTTGCGAACTAGAGTCCATGTCCCATATGAGGAGGCTCGATGCCTTAGAGCGCCCTTCGATTCGGAGAACCAGGAAGGGTAGTAGTAACAAAGTCTCAAAATGCCAGTATACTCAGGTAATGCAGAAAGGTACACTTTACTGTATTATTTTCTTCTTTGTGATTATTGCTCCTATGTTGTCTACCCTCCAACATAGTGTAGATATTCACAGACCACTTGCTCATGTAGGCTAAAAATCGGATGTTTTTGTCACGGCGAGATTGTCGCAGCGTTCCAGCATTCATACATGTAACAGAATGAAGCCATGGATGTGCAGCATTTTTTTGTCACCAGTTCTTGTGCTCAAAATTGGTGATTGGGTTAAACTGTCTGTACATGTATGTGCAACAGATGAGTTCTCATAGAATTCTGTAGTGTCAGTTCAACAGAAGGACCTGGACTTTGAAAGAATTCAGAATTCTACATTTCTGTCTAAAGACAGGCGACAGTCAACAACTTGCTTGTTTATGCGTTGATAAAGCTTGTGGATTATCATTATGTTAACTAGATATGTGATGTATACATTTGCAACTGTATTGTAGTTTTTCCATTTGAAAGATTTGTAATTCAATATTGTGATACCCTTTACTGGTTTTGAAATTCTACATTGATTTCTTAATTTTGCAACTTAGTCTTCCCTCTGAGGTCTAACTGTTTGACCATTTTGAAATCTCATATTGTACTGTAGTTAAACTCATCAAGACCAAGAAGAAGAGTACTATCAATTGGACCTTGGACAAAAGACTATGTAAATGTGCATGTAGGTATTTCTGCTAGAGATTTACTGCAATGTGTACGTCTCTCACTGTGTTGTTTCATGTTTCAATACAGATGGGAGCCAGCCTAGCTGAGGGAAACTTCAACGTAGTCATCCGAACCACATCACACCACAAGACTGACATCATAGCCCAACTACAAATCACCGATTGTGCAAAGGTGATCTTTTTGAGTAATTATCAGTTCTTGTCAAACTCAACATAATAATAAGCAGGAGTGTCCATCAATTGTTAAATGCAGTTTTAATGCATCGGGGATATGACTACCTAGTATAGCATACTTACATCTTTGTTCTCATCATGTATAGGCAGTTCAGTGGGAATAGAGGAAGGGTTTTTATTCGTAACACTCATAACAATCATAAATGTAGTTTCAAAGCAGAAATCATTCCTTATAAAGCTACATGTACTTAACGGAAGTAAGGGTAACTTTTAGGGGTTAGGCACTGTTGCTTTCATTGTAGGTTGAAATTGGCAAATGAACAAAGGTCTCTAGCTGTTGATGGTACTGTGTAGTAAAGGAAAACTGATAGACTTTAAGGGACATTTGATTGTCCAGGCTGCTTAGATCTGCAGCCATGTTGTATTTTTTTACAGGTGATGTTTATTTAGGAATACCTGCGTACATGTATAGCCAGTGCTGCATATTGAAGTTGGCGTGTGCGCCAAATGTCAGACAAAATTCCTGTAATGCTTAAGAAGTGATTTTTGAGTTCACAAAGCTTCCAGCCTGTACATGTTAGAAAATTGATGTGAGGCCGCGGAAAAGGGATAGTCTTATCATTAGAAGTTGTCTTGAATGTGCAAAAGTCAGCAAGGGAACAGCATCAGCTTTAGCCAAGTGTAGCAACATAACCCATAACAGCAAAACTACGACGTACATTGTTGATCCAGAAAGTCAACGAATCCAGACCAAACCTTACACAAGCATGATGAAGTAGTAACAAAAACGCATGAAGTTTGATGCCAGTTTTGAGTGAATTTGATTCCATATTTCTTGAGAGAATAAAGTACTTTTTCCATCACACAAGTCTCTTTTTTTCTTGTATATGTGTGTGTAATTATGTTTGTGTATGTGTCTGTACGTATGTGTGTGGTCCATGCTTGCATGCTTTTCTGTGTGTGTGTCAGTGTGTATGTGAGATGAGGAGTGGGTGACAGGACTTTTCTTTTATGGCAGGGCTCGAAATACTTTTTTCTGCATACCTGTACTGGTGCAGGTAACATACAAAATTACCTGCACCACTCTAGATTTAGGAAGAATGGATCATACTAAAATTGTTCAGGAACCATTGCTACTTTTTTTTATATCTTATAGGTGGTAATAGTCAATGCAGCTAATAACTGTTACAATCCATATACAGCTACATTATGGGACATTTATGTATAAACCCAGTACATGGTCCAGTGCAGGTAGACACCAGAAATACCTGCACAGCTCCAATTTTACCTGCACTAACCTGCATAGGAAGGTGGTATTTCGAGCCCTGTATGGTAATACGAATAAAAAGTGAGCCTACCTGCTCCCTAACCATTGGTGCCAGAAGCTAACTTCAGCACGAACTAGGTTAAGATGTCAATATCTGACTGTCTTGTTTTAGACGTAGGTAAGGCTTCATCTATTGCAGAAGTGAAAAGTACCATTTTCATCAACTGCAACAGTCAATTAATGGACTGGCACTACAACATACACCCAAAATTGAAAGTAATAGTATTTAATTATTTTGGTCACCACAAATTTTAAAGTTAGAACAAGAAAAGCAAAAAGAACCAGACTGAATGCACTGTAGTATCTTGAAGATATTCATTATAGTTCGTTTTTTTTAGACAAGCTGTCCAGTTAGAGATCAGAGCCCCTTACAAAACCATTGTCAAACAATATGACTCCTCAAGTACTGTTAGTAGATTGTACAATTAGTAGATTGAATTGCTGTCAATCATCCCACTCAGATGTACATGACATGTAAGCACAAATTATTTCAAAATACAAAAGTTGGTTTTCAGGGATTATAAAGTCAACACACTCAATTTCACAACAAATATACATGATGAACACATTCTATGAAATTGCAGTTACCAGCTTTATGCAATATCATAAAGTGAAGACTGACACAAATACAAGAGTAGTACTTAAGTTTCCAATGAAATTTGCGGCTCCACTCAACATAAATGTAGTTTATATAAATCATTCCACCAAAAACAAAATACATCCTTTTTGTAAACTGTACACTACCCCCTTTGTAACTCTTTACATCTTTGATGTTTTGTAGTTGAGTGGGGGCAGAAAAACTTGTGCTGTGTCGCTGTGCTGCTTAACATAATCATTTTCAACAGGAAGATTTCTCAGCTTCATGGATGCAAGTACTTCAGAGTGGTCTTTCACACCACCTATGCCTACTGAAATACGGACGCTGTAACTGGTAGGGCGCACCCTCTCCTCTTCCTTTGAAGAATTAAGGTCACCAATTTTTGCCTTACGCCTGTGCCTCCTGAAAAGGTGAGAACAAATCTTTTCAGTTTGGTTTTTCAACATAAAAGGGAACTTAACAAAATAATAATTGCAGCTTTGTGTAACATACATGTATGGCTACATCAATTCAATCGATTGGATCCCGGAATCACTCCTCATATTTTCCCCAAAAATTAAAGTAAGATTTCTAAATCTAAAGGAAGTCTCGTGTCCCATTTAGGAAGTTTTCACCATTGAATTGCTATGAAGTCATCCAACAATTTTGGAGTAGATTAAGTTGGTGTGACCAATGGAGTTTTTATCAACAGGCCTCTTGATTAAAGCTTGGTGTGGCCTAACAGACATTTCATGTTAGAGGCATAGTCATTAACATCAAATACTGTATTCGATTAGGTCTTTAGATTTAAGGACACCAAAGAAAGGCTGCATGTATCCTCCATAGCAGGCTCTCTATGGGGTTTTTT